>NC_072777.1:30532164-30649664 GCF_022539595.1 Amphiprion ocellaris | reverse complement strand
GGAGGGAGAGAGACAGCCGGGTTTGTGGTCGCTGCAGGCCGCAAAACTGTGTCGCACTTGCGGCTTGACGGCAGCTTTTACACCGCCGAAGGGTTGTGTAAAGTATGCGTAGGTTAAATGGCGTTAAATTGTGATTTTGGTGATATTTAAGCGGGGAATTATTTAGCCGTTAGCTGCTAGTGCTAGTTAGCAGCAGCTCAGCGCCTCATCAGGCTAACTAGCCGTCAGACAGGACCGTGATTAATATTAACCAGCTAGTAATCCATCATTACTATATGTAGGTCTCCTCAGGCATTAAAAGCTCATATTTTGTGTCACCTATATTCCACAGCGACCTAAACCAGCCGGTTGAACCTGTTAGCTTAGTTGGAACCTGTTCATTAGTATTAGTGAGCGGACAGCAGCTGTCTATTTTTAGTGCTCTCTGCTGGTTGGTACAGAGATGGAGGCATTTTGAACACCTTAATTAAATGACAGGGAGGTGTAGCAGGAAAAATACAACGATAAAATGCTTTATTTCAACCGATATCAGTAATTATTGACCTATTATTGGTAAAGAGCTGGAGAAAAAAGATTCGATTTGACTTTAGCACATTTATTTGTTTATTATAGCGATCTTTAGACAACAAAACAGTGATAAAAGCCACGTAAATACGTAAATTTACACTTAAAAATTATTTTAAAAATAAATTTAGAACAATAAAAGTCACGTAAATAAGTAAATTTACACTTAAAAATATATATTTTTTAAAAATCCGGAGAAGGAAATTGCCTTTATACATATTAAATTAAGAAGGATGCTGTGTGCTGTGGTTAAATACCTCATAGTTTACCTGGACCAGGCATCATCGGACAGATACATTATTTAGAGATATTATAGACTTGACAACAACTGAGCCTTTACTGTTTTAAGATACTAAACTTTACGTTATGTGCTTTAGTGTAGGTTTGCATCTGATGCATTTAAATGGAAATATCCCGCAGTTTTCTTGTTGCTAATATGTGACAGGTCTGTTGCCAGTAAATACCATTACTTATATATTTAAAAAAAACAGGCAATAAACCAAAGTGTTTTCCACTAGACAATAAAGTTTTATCTAATAAGTTTAAATACGAGGACAAAAACCCTATAATTTATCGTATAAATTTACCTGACCAATTAAAGTATTAAGGTTAAGCCCTAGCGATGTTATTTAATATAGATAATAATATAGGTAATATAATTACCTGACTCAGTTATCAAGATTAAGAATCTATTGTATTTTGTAGTGTACCAAATTATCTGACTAATTAGAAAATTGTCATTCTAGGTGTTAACCAATGTCCAATGTGTGTTTTTTTATATGACCCATACAAATTAAGAATAATTTAGGAATGAGATGAGCAATATGTGGAACAAATATATATATATATATTTGAAATTTTAAAATTAAGAATAATACCAGCTTCAACAGAAAACTTAGTTGAACATTTTAAAATATATTGTTCAATGCTGATGGCTTCATCTTGTGATATATGTGTATTTCAGAGGTTTGCTTTCCATGCGTCAGACAGAAGTTATGGAGGCAAAATTGGCAGGTGCATGAACACAATGTCAGGGATAACCTCCTTAAACGGTATTCTTTTTTCACAGTTTGGTCAATATTTGTGCAATACCTCTGTCACTGAAATAGCAAATGCTCTCTTAAGATGCTTTTTACATTGAATTAGTTGCCTGCCGTGTCTCTCTTTTAACTCTGATCTCTGTTCTTGGTTGTAGACCTGCATAAGTTTTCTTTATTTTATATTCAGAAAAGTTAGTAGCAGTACATGTTTAATTTCCAAATTCAGAGTGCCTTGAAATGAAAAACACAGCAGTTGTCAGTTAACAACATCAATTAAGTTAGACTGCAAATGACAGAGAAAAAAACTGCAGTAATGTGAGCAGTAGGGAGTGAATTTGTACAAGTAAACACCTCGCTGTAAGTATGTGGAAAAAGTAGATTAGATTTTAGTATGCATGTGATTCCAGAGTGATAATGCAGCAGTGATGAGCCTCCTAATATGATCAGAGCGTCGATGCAGCAGCAGCAGATGTTTCAGCCTCCTGAGGCTTGTATCCAGGGTGACACCAATATGTTATCGGTTCAGTCTCTGTAATTTGTTTCTAGATGACAATAAAGACATTGACCATGAGTCGGTGGTGGAGGAGCAGATCGTCGGGGAGAACTCCCCTCCGGATTACTCTGAATACATGACAGGGAAGAAGCTGCCCCCTGGTGGCATCCCGGGAATCGACCTCTCTGACCCCAAACAGCTGGCCGAGTTCGCCAGGTGAGTTTGTGTCAGGATCTCTGCTTCAGTTCCTGCCTGCAGTAAACACAGCTGTTTACACCGTCAACACAATTCCAATGAGCGTAATGTAAAATGATACCGCTGCTGATCATCACATATTCTGAGTGCGAAAGGCCAAAAACATGCAGCTGTTGTTTTGTAAGTACTTCCGTGCATTTTGGAGGATTTTGCTTCAATTTAGTTCATGTTTTTTAAGATTCAAAGGTGATTTTTCCTCATAGTCAAACAATAAGTGCACTGAAATGCATGGTGGGATACTGTTGAACTTGTAATAATAACCAGTGTGCATTGAATATTTACTAAAAATTATTAAAAAATATGGTTAAATTCAGAATTGGATAAAACCAAACAATTCAAATAACGTCATAAATTACAAGAATGTGAAATATGTTGTAGGAATGGGCTTTTGGAGGTGACTGCACACAACAGTAACTGTCATTGGTGCAGTTTTTGACAGAAATCGGTGCATTTTCCTGCTATTTCTCACCATTTGATAAACAAAAACTGTGTTTGGTGCTTGAGGATATGAAACCCCAGTTCCCAACAATCCTCTATGAGACAAATCTTTGGATATTAAAAATATAATTGCCTATAAAAACTTTAATCACATAGCTTGAAAGGTAATTACGAGTACAGTTTGTGTTTTTCCATATAGGGATTTATGCTTAGGTATAATTAGAGTGTGTTTGTGGTTATTATCAGAGAAACTATACCAGTTTTATCACCATATACTGCTGTAAAACAGAGAAAATCCCTTCTATAAACCCCTATTATATTGTATTTTCTCATAAAAGGGTGAAAAATTAAGCACAAGAGAGTGCTTGGGAGGTTTATTGGTCAAAACTAAAGTAGAACCAAAGGGAGCTGAAATGAGAAAAATGTCTTTAAAGCAGCCAGATTAAAAATTTAGTCAATTTTGATTATCTATTCAATCATTTTGCCTTTAAATATTAAGTAACTGTTTTCTTTCATTTATTCATCCTTTATTTAAACTGGGAATAAGCTTAAATAATGAGGCCTCATTTACGATACAGCAGAGTAAGAAAATATAAGATGTAGAGAAGTGGATTAGAATTCAAGTACAAATGTTAAAAGGCACAATTAGTAAAACAATAAAACCACAGAATATTTTACAGCATTTAAAATGTAAAAACAAATAATAAAATGAAAACAAGAACAGCTGGACATAAATATGCTGAAAATGGGAACTTGAATCGCCTGAAGGATAAAACTAAGTCGATTTGTAGATGGTGCTGCATGTTTTTCCAGGTTACAGGTGCACAGTTAGTAAAACTGGGTATTAACAGACAGATTACTGATTAATAATTGCCGAGAAAATGTCCAGTTAAATTGGTTGTTTTGTCAAATCAGGAAATTCTTAAAAATAACAACTTGAGGAGCTGTAAGCTGTCAATTTCTGAATGTTTTCAAAGAAAAGCTGTTGCAGATTAATGAGCTGTTGTTTGCGCTCTAGAAGTGCAGGTCAGATGAATGGATAGCAGCCTTATTTCACAATCTATTAAGGCCAGTGAATGTGCAAACCCTGGCTTATTATATTTAATTTCATCATTATAGTTTCACTTTTCCGTAATAATTTCACAAAATCTTTTTACAGTGTGTTTTACTTTCCATTTGGAAGTGAAATGTCATCTGCTAATGTTTCTACTCTAGCAGATGAGTTATTGATTGACTTAACAAACATCCACATTACAGCTGGACCAGTATTTAACACAGAAACTTGTGTTTTTGTTGGTTGGAAACTCCTAACGTGTCCTTTTTACTTTTTTACTATTTTTACTACTAACAGAATGAAGCCCAGGAAAGTCAAAGAGGACGATGCTCCCCGGACGATAGCTTGCCCTCATAAAGTGAGTCTGATGATCCTCCGCAGGAAGTTTGTGCCATTTTTGCAAAATTGAATTCCTAGTTCCTGACTGGTGTAATAGTTTTACACATTGTTGGTTTCTGTGTAATTGAAAATTTCACTAAAAAGCAAAGACGGCACTGGAGCGTATTGATTTTTATGTACAAACAAGAAGAGTCAGGCCTTATCTGACTGAGCTCCCTAATGTTAATAGTTTTCTTTGCTCTTTGAGGCTGTTAACAGATTATTACAACTTCAAGAGAGAAGAACAGATGCAGCTACAGCCATTTACTGGGTTTAAAGCAAGAGTATGCAGGATTGTAGAAACAGTGAGATAAATATTGCAAGCCGAGAATCGAAAAGAAACTCACTGCTTCCGTTCAAGGCCACAGCCACTTCTGCAAAACACAATAATGAACACAACACATTTAAGGTATGTACATCATGTCTTAGTCACTGAAAACCTCAGGCCACTAAACAAAACAAATGACATAATCACATGACCTCTTTCTTTATCCAAGCATTTATTTAGTCTTTTCTACAGGAAACAGGCTACAAACTCAACATTGGCCGCATCTGATTGGACACATACTTTGCTTATAGAAAAGAAAATGGTTACAGAGAGACATGAAATGACAAAAAGGAGACACAAAACAGCAGACAGAAGACAAACGGATGCATAAAAGGACAAAAATGAGACACAACAAGAAAAGTGAGACAAAAATGACAGATGGCAATAAAAGAAAAGTGACAAGGTTGAGACAAAACAAGACACAAAATGACAGAAAGGCAACAAAACTGTTCATAGAGACGTAAAACCGATACAAAACGACAACACAAGACAAAATACTCCCCAAAGAAATATAAAAGGGAAAAAAATTAGACCAAAACAAGAAAAAGTGAGGCACACAAAGACATGAAGTAACAAAAATGAGACACGAAACAAGAAAAAAAAAGATACAGTATGATAGATAATAGAAATGACAAAGAGACAAAAACAACACAAATGTGTCATAAAACAATAGAGCTGGGACAAAACTCTCCCAAAGACAAATAAATGGACATAGCACACACAAAAAAGTGAGAAAATGACAGAGAGGAGATGAAAACTGACAAAGACGAGACAAAATGATACAAACAATACATAGAATGGCAAAAACAGGACATAAAACAATAGAAGTAGACAGAACTGTCCCAAAGATGCATAAAAGGACAGAAATGAGACTTAAAACAAGAAAAGGGACATATAAGATAACAGAACGGAGATGAAGAATGACAAAACGACAAAAAAATGAGACTCAAAATGACAGAAAGGAGACAAAAGTGTCCCAAAGATATATATAGACAAAATTGAGACACAAGAAAAGAAAATGAAATGTTGAATGACAGTAAGGAGGTGAAAAATGACAGCAATGAAACAAAACACCAAAAACGAGATGCAAACTGACACGAGTCACAATGACCACAAAATGACAAAACTGTTGAAAAGATGCATACAAAGGACAATACAAGAAAACATGCAGATAAAGACCAAAGGGAGTTGGAAAAAATGACACAGACAAGACAAAAACAACACAACAAACTGATACAAATGAGACACAAAACAACAGAAAGGAGCCAAAACTGCTCCAAAGACACATAAAGGGGGAAAAATCTGACTCAAAACAAGAAAATTTAGATACAGAATGACAGAAGGGAGATGGAAAATAAAAATGCCCAGACCAAATGAGACACAAACAATCCAACATGGTGGCATGTTTGAGGACTTCTTCTTACCCAAGTGGTTCATAGTGTGTTTCTGAAGACATTTGAGGCAAGAAATGTGTTGTGTAGCTGCTGAGTTAATTTAAATGTTTTTCAGGAGCTTCATCCTGGCAACAAGACAATAACCACAAGGGGAAAAATTAAAAAGATTGTATTCAACATTAAAAAAGTTACTTTGTGCAAAAAATTCAATGTAAAAAGCATCTTAAAAGAGCATTTCCTATTTCAGTGGCAGAAGTATCACACAAATACTGATGAAAATGTCAAAAATTAATACTGTTTAATCACATTGTGATTTCATTGGTACCCCAGATTCTTCCCTACCCAGGAATTAGTCTGATCCTTAGACCCTCTGAGCATTTACAACCCCATCTTCATTCCAAATATGGACCAGATACAGCAGCTAACCTTTGTTCTAAACCTGTGCCGTTTAAAGTCTATAACTTATTTTATGATGCACAATGCAAGAACACAAAAATAGACAAAGGTACATTCATTAACATTCAATTTAAAAAAAAATCTTTTTTTTTTTTTTGAAGCCAAAAAGCTGCTTTGAGGAGCCACAAATGTGACACCTCTTCTCTTGAAGCACAAAATGATGGATCCTGCGTATGAATTCAGTCAGACAGACCAGATAAAATGATCTGACGGGCTTCTCACAGGCCTCTGATGACAGATTTCCTTCTTTTTATTATCACAGCTCTTAATTTGTTGATTGCTGTCAGGATGTAAAGAGACTTTAAACAACAAAAAAATGCTCCTGAAATACTTTGCATACTTATGCTTCAAACATTTCTCTAAGAAGTTGTAAAAACGTGGAGAATTCTGCGCTTCCATTTGTATAAAAGGAAACAAAACCCCTTTGCGCACCACTTAAGCTGTGACAACCTTGCTGCTGTGAAGAAGAAGCGGCTCACGTGATTTGTTTGTCGTCACTTTCATTGGTCTCCAGGGCTGCACAAAGATGTTCAGGGATAATTCAGCCATGAGGAAGCATCTCCACACCCACGGACCCCGAGTGCACGTCTGCGCGGAATGTGGCAAGGCCTTCGTGGAGAGCTCCAAGCTCAAACGCCACCAACTCGTTCACACGGGGGAGAAGCCCTTCCAGGTTGGCATCGGAACTAACCTCGTCCTCTCCCACACGCAGATTCACCGTTTTTACATTTTTAAGCTCATAAGCTGGTTAAGAGAATGAGATATACGTAACTTCACCCTCGTGGGACTCAAATTTAACACCCACCCAAAACTAAATGTCACTAAAACTTTCTCTTTAGTGTTTAAATCAAAGGAAACTAATCACTTCGGCTCATAGTGTTTTGAATCTTTGCCTGATCCCAAACTTTAAGACTATTGTTATGTTACTAATGTTATTTGTTTACTTTTTTTAAGTGTTTGTTGTCATAATGTTTATATGCACAAAGTGACCCACATTTAGCACCATTTACAATGTGTTTTGGCTGTTGAAGAATGTGAATAAGAGTTTGTAATGGCTCTTAAATACACGCAGTATTTTTTCTGACAGTATTTAACCCTCTGAATCTGTTTCTAGAATGGTTTTTTTTGCAGTATTGTAACTGAGGAAATGAATCCTCCTTCACTCAAAACCCACTAGTAGGCTTGAAAGACACGTTATCTGTACAAAATTGGCAGCATTACATCATTTGCATTCTGTACTCTTATAATACTGTATTTTTATTTTCTATCATCTATCTATCTATAGTATATCTACCTGTCTATCTATATTATATCTATCTATCTATAGTATATCTATAGTATATCTATCTATCTATAGTATATCTATCTATAGTATATCTATAATGTATCTATCTATAGTGTATCATCTATAGTGTATCTAGCTATAGTATATCAATCTATCTGTCTATAGTATATCTACCTGTCTATCTATATTATATCTATCTATCTATAGTATATCTATAGTATATCTATCTATCTATAGTATATCTATCTATAGTATATCTATAATGTATCTATCTATAGTGTATCATCTATAGTGTATCTAGCTATAGTATATCAATCTATCTGTCTATAGTATATCTACCTGTCTATCTATATTATATCTATCTATCTATAGTATATCTATAGTATATCTATCTATCTATAGTATATCTATCTATAGTATATCTATAATGTATCTATCTATAGTGTATCATCTATAGTGTATCTAGCTATAGTATATCAATCTATCTGTCTATAGTACATCTATCTATAGTGTATCTATCTATAGTATATCTATCTATCTATAGTATATCTATCTATAGTGTATCTATAATGTATCTATCTATAGTGTATATAATGTATCTATAGTGTATCTATCTATCTATAGTGTATCTATAATGTATCTATCTATAGTGTATCTAGCTATAGTATATCAATCTATCTGTATAGTATATCTATAGTGTATCTGTCAAGTATATCTATCTATAGTCTTATCTATCTGTCTTTGTATCTATCTATAGTATATCTATCTATTCAAAGTCTGTCTTAGATCTGTCTATAGTCTATTTATCTATAGTATATCTATCTAAAGTCTGTCTAAAATCTATCTATAGTCTATCTATCTAGGAACATGCTTTCCATTTTTATCAAGTTTCTCTTTGTACCTCTTGACATATTTCAATCAAGATGATCAGAATCACTGACCTTCTTGAAGTCTTTGTGTCTGATCTGTATGTAGACTCACTCCTCTACTTTTTATTTCTCCTCAGTGTACCTTTGAGGGCTGTGGGAAAAGGTTTTCTCTGGACTTCAACCTGCGCACACATGTGCGGATCCACACTGGAGACCGACCCTACGTCTGCCCTTTCGACGGCTGCAATAAGAAATTCGCCCAGTCAACCAACCTAAAGTCTCACATTCTCACACACGCCAAAGCCAAAAATAACCAATGAGAACCCGGAACGCCTGCGTCGAGCCACAAAGACGAAAAAACAAAACAAAAAAGAGCCTTCTAGCGGCACATGTGAAACCTCTTTTGAAGACAGGATGAAGCGCTTGAGACTTTAATGATTTATATAAAAAAATCTGACAGATTAAAAGACTTTAAACACTGAAATTCAGCTGGTTTTCCTGAGCCCCCTTTCTTCTGCTGTCACATTGGATGAGGAACGCAGTGACTATTCCCCACAGCCCCGGCCAACGGTCCCTTTGTTTCTCCAGTGGCATTCAGCTGCCAGAAGATGGAACCCATGGACAAACATCAGAGACTTATTTTTACCAGAGTGATCAGAGAAGCAGCACTCTATTAGTATTTTTATTTGTCGCATCGCTTTTATTTCCCTCAAGTGTGCATATTGTACGCTTGACTCAGACTTTCTTTAGTAAGAGTTGTGATTTTTTTTGTTTGTTTATTCTCTCCTGCATTATGAGATCGTACCTATGATACAAAAACCTGTTTCACACGTATGAGAAGTTTAAAAAAAAAACAAAAAACAGCTGTATGTTTGCATTTCCACACCTTCTTCGGTTGTATTTTTCTCTAACCACAAAATAACCTTGTATACTTGTATTGTATGGCTGTATTAAAATTAAGTAGACATAGATAGAGGTGTGATTTAAAGTGTTAACCAATTAAACTTTTAGTCATGAGTTGCTTTATTTTTTCTATGAACTGTCGTCACAGATGAATGAGTAAAATGCTCCCAGTTGAGGTATCTGAAGCGTACATCGAACTGACTGCGAGATCATCACTTTCTTTGTTAGAATGTAATGTACAGATGTCAACCATTACCTTTGTTGGTATTTACACCCATGTATCCCAACTGCCCACAATAAAATGGGTCATTCCAACTCTGTCCAACTACACCATAACTTTTTACTAAGTGTGTCTTTTTGAGCCACAAATCCTGATGAGTGTCCAGAAGAGCTGCAACAAATACTTCATTAACCCTCGTGTTGTCCTGCGGTTCAAAACTGACCCCTTTTAAAGTTTGAAAATGTGGAAAAAAACAAATATTTTCACAGTGAAACTTCTGATGTCCACATTTTCAACATTTTTTGGAAATTTTTTGAACATTTTTTAGTGGAAAAAAAAATGTTAAAAATGTTTCTTAAGAACATTCACAAAAAAATCAACCAAAATCCAGTGAAATTCTCTGGATCTTGGTTGATTTTTTGTGTGAATGTTCTTAAAGAAAATGTTAGAAGCTTTACTGATATATATGTAATCACTTTAGATATTTTTAGGATTTTTTTGGAAGATTTTTACTCATTTTTTGAAAATATAAGAATTTTTTTGCCAAATTAGTTTTTTATTTTTTGGGGTTTTTTTGTTTTTTTTTTTTTTTAATTTTTAAATAAAACGTAATTAATTATTGGAATTTTCTTCCTGAATGTTTTGCAAATTTTAAGAAATTTGGGGAATTTTTTTTGCTGAATTTTTGGATTTTTTTCAGACAAGGAAACAATATTTTTCGGTGCCTGTAAATGAAGACAACAGGAGGGTCAATAGATCTGGGCCATTTTATGAGGAAAAAAGTGTAAATTCTGTGATTCCTGCTCCTTAAATGTGAATGTTTTCCATTTTCTTTCTTCCTAAATATATTCAGTAAACTGAATATATTTAGATTATAGACAAAAGAAAACTCACCAATTGACATTTTTCACCATTTTCTACTAGTCGACAGTGAGAACAATCATTAGCTGCAGCTTTAGTGAACACTGTAGTGCAGTGGAAAGTATTAGAGTCACATTGTGTCCTTTTATGTTAATTTAAAGCAGCTGAAAGTACAACCCTGAAGAGTTTTGCATGTTTTATTAAAGAGAACATGCAGTAATGTTGGTGTTATTGTTACCAGAAACTGCTTTCCAAAGTGTTTCTAGCATGCATAAAGATGAATTTGTTAATTCATTGTGCTGTTAATAACATCCATGTTTCTCAAATAAGTTTAATTCTTTTGCAGCTCACAAGTGCTGCTAAGTAACTAAGTACATTTGCTTAAGTTCTGTAGTTTTGCATACTTTACTTGAGTATACTTATTTTAAATTACTTTCTTCTTTTCCTCAATATTTCAGAGAGAAATATTGTACTTTCTGATCCACATCATTCATCTGACAGCTCTTTAAGTTTAGACACGACTGATGCTATACCAAGATTTTAAAATACCAAACACACATCGAAGCAGTTGTTTCCCACCTTTTTGGCTACTGGGGTTTAGTCCAGTGTTAATTCAGGAAGTCTGTTTACTTATTTCGTCTTCGGAGATAAGTTCTGGCTGAATTTTGAGGATTTTATTTGTTGTCAGACGTGGAATTTTTTGTTTTCACTCTCAAAGAAACAACTGTGAAGCAATTTCAAAGCATCAGCATCTCCAGAAGTATTATTCCGACAGCCATGAAATTTGGTGAGGACACAGACAGAATAGCAGATCCAAATGACTGAATGACTCCAGCAGAGGCCAAATTTTTGATTCCTGGTGCTTAAAAGCAGAAAAAAGAGCAAAGAATTTTCAAACACGGCTGGTATTGAGGACCCAGTAAGTTCCTGTAAGTGTATATATGTATAGAGTTATCCATATTTCTACCAAACATAGTCTTTGGTCGACATCTCTCCAACTTTTGATACTTCTCTAATCAGTAGAAATTGATGTGTGGCAATTTAATAATACATATTTTTACTTAAATGGGATTTGTCATGCAGGACCTTAATACTGTATCTCAGATCCTTTAAAACCTTCTCTTCTACTGTTGTATGTTCAGGTTTTGGCTTTTTTTTGTCCATTTTTGAAGTGCATACACATTAAAACAAACCTCTCTTTGAAAGTTGAGGCGTTCTTAACTTTTAATTTAAACTAACAGTATTATCCGCATGTAAGCGTCTGTGTGAAGTCTTTGAACTTATTTGTCTCATTAGGCCTTAAATGGCTCATCAGAACTTGTTAAACGTGTCAATATTTGTCATTAGAACTCTTCAGCTGATGACATCTGCTGAGCTGATAAACTCTCTGACTCTTAACAGAACACTCACCAACCATCGGCTTCTCTTGGCAGCTGACAGAAGATCTGAACATGCAGCTAATTGATGCCTACAAAGCAGCAGAAGGCTATAAAAAGACATCAGAGCGCCTGCAGCGTGCAATTTCTACTGTCTAAAATGTCACTATTAGAAGGCAGTTAATGGGAACTGTGGAAGTCAAGACGAGATCTGGAAAACTTTTAGATAAGACTACACATTATTTGGACAGAAAGACAACACGAAACCCTTGAATGATTGTGAAGGAACAGCAGGAAAGTTTAGCTGCAACTTCATCACATAAGTCAACGTCTGAAGCATCGAAAGCAACAAGAGCTGTGGACAGATCAAGTTCAAATGGAAGTTTAAGGATCAAATTACTGCAGGTATGTTTGGAGGAAAGAAGGAGCTGCATTTGATTCACAAAACTGCTATAGTTCTTTGGGGTATTTTAGCAGCCAGTAGCACAAGAATGGATTCCAACAAATATCAGACAATAATGGATGTCTGTTTTTTACAAGATGACAGTGATCCAAAGCAATTATTGGAATGGTTCTGACTTGAACCTATTTAGAAATGAACTGAACTTAACAGAGGTGGCTATAAGCAACAAAAATGACCCAGAAAACCATGTGCACTGATCAAACAAATCTCATAACTGGCCTGAAAAACTATGAACAGCAGGGGATCCATATATCCTGGCTCATCAGACCAAATGAACACAGCAGGGGGAACATAAAACATCCAAACCAACAACAAACTCCACAAAACAGCACAGTTTGTTTTGTTAATCAAAAGGAGCACTATAAAAAACACTGAAAATCTATCCAAATACCCAACATGAGTCAAATGAATAATGCAATACTTAAATCAAATAGACCTGGTCCACCCCTTGAAGTGGCAGCACTTGGTATGGCCCAGTTAGCAGCTTTGGTATAAAAGCCTGCTGCTTCTCTGGTGCCATTTTTGTGCCAAAACCAGCCAGATGACCACAGCAGCAGAAGACTGGATACACCAACAGCGGTAAGACAAAGAAAGGCTTAGTGTGATTTCAAAACATAATGTGAGCTACAAATAGAACTTACGTACTTCTACAAATGCTAACTAAACCATGAATTTGTTGTTAAACTAAACTGGTTTACGGGGTTACTGACTTTATGGCTCACAATGGTCTACACCTAAAACACCACCAACCACCATGTAGAGCCTCTTTCAGGGGTAACAAGTATTTACTCAAGGTTAGAGGCCAATCAGAGACGATAACAAACACTGTTGTTTTGAGTTCTGGATGCCTCCCTCCTCTCTAACTTCGCCACCAACAATGGAAAACTCCCCATATAAGCTAACATAACCTCCGTTGGTTCTATTTTCGTTGTGTCCTCACAGCTAAAGTTCTGTTCAGTAACTATGATTTGTTGTTGTTTTGATGCACTTAGAGTTAACACCATAGCTGAAGCTTTTAAATCCAACGCAACCATTTCTAGTTATTCACTTGTTTTTTTCAGACATGCTACAGAATAGTAAGGGAAAAGAGGAACTAAACAAAAAACAACCAACCCAAAACTTAAAATGTCTGAAAAAGAGTAGAATGAAGGTAAACTTTTTAGCGCCTACTAGAATTTTATGATTTATGCTATCAAATGCTTTTTCAGAGCTGTAAAACTCCTACCGTAAAATCCTTCTTGTCAATGGAAGTTATTTCTTCCGTTAGTGCCAATCATAATGTCGCTGCTGTTGATCTGTTTGATCTAAGTCCATACTGACTGTCCACTAATATTTAATTTTTGTCAATAAATAAATGGTGTAACCTTTAAATAAATAACTTCTCCAACACCTTGGAGAACTGTGGAAGCCTTGATACTCATCTGTAATTAGGAAAAATGTGATCGTTATCTTTTTTCAAGTTCCTGCAATAGAAAGCTGCCTAACAATCCAGTGATTTAACACAAATATGGGCAGTTCTGTATCCGAGTATTTTTACTTTTGACTTTTTAAGTACATTTTACTGCTGGTATGTGTATGTACTTTTGCATAAGCGCAATTTTTAATGCAGGATCATAACTTATTCGTCCATATTCTTCCATTAATCCAGAGTTGGGTCGCTTTGGCAGCAGCTAAGTAGGTCATTCCAGGCGTTCATCTCTTTAGCAACGTTTTCCATTCCTTCCTGAGGTGTTCCCAGGCCAGGTGAGATATATAATTCCTATAGTAAGTTCATCATCGGCTCTAAGTTGCCTGGAAAAACATCCATACAAGTCACCCCATCATTTAACTTTCACTTAATACAGCGTTTTTGCATCCTGGTGTTGCTATTTATGCTAAATTAATGATAAAATGTAACATATATTGGCTGCCTGGTATCAACAAATGTTAACAGTCTGATCACACGGTGTCTGAGCAGCCGTCTGACACTCCAGGACCTCAGAGTTTCTGCCTTCAGGCCTGTTCGACGTTACAAAACTCACCCTCCGAGTGTCAGTCCTTGCGGTTACCGTGAAAAACCTCGTTTCCCCAAAAACTTTTCGGAGAACTAAAGGAAGTGAAATGTAAACCCTCCACAAATACGGTGCGTTCCACTGCTTCATTCATATTTAACTCTGGATAACAGACACTCTGAAAGCTGCGTGAGCTTGGTGGGATTTCCTTCCTTTTCCTTCCTTCTCTGTGCAGTTTTTTGACATAAATCTCATCCTTTTTCTGCTCAGGCAGCAGGATTAGCACAACTGTCCACCTCAGCGTCCCGCTAAGACGCTGCTCTTTCAGGCCTGATCCTGGTCGTCCTGCTGCCCCCTTCAGGCTACAAACCTCCAGCTCTGGAAACATCAAACCTGCAGTGTTTTTTGTTTTCTTTTTCTTGTCTCCTGTCACACAGAAACATCTAAGGTGGAACAAAAGGAGCTGCTTTGTGTTGCTGTAGAGGCCACAGATTGATTTAGCTTGTTCTTTATGTCTTATTGGTGTTTTTAGGCCCCAGACAGCTGCTTCAATTTAAATTCACATCCATTTCTTCTTCTTCTTACCTGAGAGCAACTTCGACTGGAGTGATGCTTGAGCCCACCCTCCTTGAAAGACATGCAAAGTGTGAGTCAGGCATGATTCCACTTGGGGGTCCGTGTCTCTCCACTCTTTTTTTTTTTTTTTTTTTTTTATTTATTCTAAAGGAGCATTTATTTATGGGATTGCTTGTTTTGATTGACAAAGGCAGGGGAGAGTAAATGCGCTACTTGTTATGCAGCTGAAGTCTGTCAAGCCTCCAACACCTGCTCTCTTTCAGATGCTTATTTCATTATGGCTTCTCTCTCCCAGGAGTCAAGGCACTTGTTTTCTTGCTTTCTTTTTTTTTTCTTGTTTTCATAATCCTGTGCTGCATGTTTACCTGGATGTTATTCCACTTTTTCGCTTTTTTTTTGGCCAAGTTTCAGCTTATTTGCAGCTGAGTGTGATCTCACCTGCAAATCTCCACGCTAGAATTTTCCTTTCATTAGTTTTGTGTCTGTCTTTTTTCCTGCATGTTGCTGCAAACAAAGGTTTACCACGCCGAGGCGAACCAGGAAACCCACAGTGGCTCCGCTAAAAACCCTCCTTCATGTGCGAGCCGAGACTAAATCAGGAAATCCGAGCAGATCAATCCTTAGCCCTTTGCAGTTTATTATTTATTTCACATTGATATTTATTTTTCTTAATAACTCAGGACCTCACATAGGTTTCTGCTCAGCTTTAGTCACGTACTTTAAATAAATCCTGAGGCAAATAAAAAAAACATTGATTTTGCCTCAAATCTCGCCCATTAAAGATGAACTAAACTTAATTGTACAAATGCAGAGATGACTTTTATGCACCTTTCCTTCTCTCCATCCTCGGTTGCAGATAATGAAAGCCTGTCAGTGACTATTACACTGAACTCCTTCACTGCTCCTTCACAGTCAATTTGATGTTAAGACATGCAGAACAGCATTAACTCAATTCCACCCAATCTGCAGGTCAAATCTCTGAACTTAAATCAGCTCCAGATGCGTTTTAAAATCTCTTCAAGTGCCTCTCTTTTATTTGATTTTTTATTTTTTTTGCGGTGGGCACAGCTAGAGATGCTATTTCCATGCAGAAAATATGTTGCCAAGGTAACAGAGGAGAGAGCATGTGTGTGTTTCTGTGTATACGTGTGTGTGTTGAGGCTGAGATACCCCCCGAATACCAGGACTGCTGCTGCAAACACAACCGATCCAACCTGCCAGCACAACCTGCACACAATCCCAGGGACGTCTTTGAATGTTTTAAATGTCAAGACAGCTTCTGTTTCTTTTACATTTCTGTCTTTATTTGCTCGATTGTCACAAAGCACAGCCTGTAATTCACCTTTCAGCTTCATGTTCTCTGAATCTCACCCTCTTTCTCACCTCTTGCTCCCCTTATCGGTTCTCTCTTCCTATATATAGACCGACTGCATTTCTTTCTCTCTCATTCCTCTGCTTCAGATTCAGGTTTTTTTTCTCTCAATCTGTGTACATCTGTCTCCTCTCTCATCCTCCCTCTGTGTCTGTCAAGCTCAAATTTATTTCACCGCCATGACCGTAATTAAGCGCACGCTGCTGCTGTCAAAGCAGGTTCTGCAGGGTTTGCAATGCAACTTAAATCATTCTGGATTTAAATGAGAAAAGACAGTAAATTAGCACATTACTGCACAATATCACAGCTCAAAACACATTATATCTCAACTGTAATCCACTTGTGTCGTACCCGCTTTGATCTCGTTGCTTAATTATTGTTATGCTTCATGTAGGGCTGCAACCAGAGATTATTTTTGATTAGCGGACTGTCAGAAAATGGTGGAAAATGTCCATCAGTGTTTGATAAATGTCTTGTTTTGTTCACTTTACTGTCACACAGCAGTAAAGAAGCAAGAAAATATTCACATTATAGGAGCTGCAATCAGAGATTTTTGACTTTCTCAGTTTTGCTGCAGCTTCATATACATCTGGCTCCTGCAAGAGTTTGGAAATGTAAATATTTCTGGAAGTTTTAAACATTCACATCCTTGTATTTCACCCATTTAATGTCAACAGGTGTGTGAAACATTTGTGATTGCATTTTCAAGTGTTTTCAAATTTTCTGTGTGTTATTTAAAATGAGTAATGTTTGGAATTTGTGTCTTTCTCTGGAAAATATGATTAATTTCATTAAGATTTGCCTGAAGATGGTGGAGCATCATTTGTTTTTGCAAACAAAATGCAAAAAAATCAAAGATTAAAACCAAATGATTAAATATTAAGACTGTTGGTGTTAATTTAATAGTTGATAACTAATCAATTCATACTTGCATCGCTAATCCTTTAGTATTCTAAAAGGTACCAGCAAGTAAAATTCACCAATATTATCATTATACAAAACATATACAACATAAAGAGTACAGAAAACCATCTTTTTTGATCTGCTGCCGACTGTTTAAAGTCATTTTTGACATAAAAAGTCCCAAAAATGACTCTGTCTCAAATGTCAGGATTTATTTTTTATTTTCTCTGTTTTGTACCATTATAAATTCAACATCTTTGGGATTCCAGATATTGATTGGACAAAACAAGCAATGTGATGAATAAAAACAACACAGTGGAGTGGAGCTACGTGTAAGCTGTTTTGAGCCCAAAAGCTATTATTTTCATGGAAAAAAACTAAAGAAATATGCAGTTTTGATACACAGAGATGAGTTTTTCGAGGTTTAATCAATGACTGAAGAGCGACTTTGATGCTTTTCTTGGTGGAAAACTAAAAGTAAATGCATTTACTTAAACAGAGGACGTGTAATTTCTGCTACTCTCAGTCAAAATGACAATAAAAGATGTAGTTTGACGATGTTTGATGAACAGTGGGAGCTGTTGTCTCCACCACCATGGCTGATTCAAATCTTTCTAATACGAATCAGGCAGAAATCACATTCACAGATGACATATTAAAGCTGTTATGTTACTTTTAGTTACAAATGTGATGTTTCTGTTCCCCTTGTCAGCTTCTGTGTATTTTCTCATGCTTGTAGAATGTCAATGCTGCCGTACTTGAATTGTGCATTTTACTTGTCGACCTGTTGGCAGGTGACAAGTAAACGCACCATTATAACGGAGTAGGTTGATGCTAATCGAGGTGAGAGAAGCATCACAGGTGCGTCACCTTCATTCCTGCTGCTGCGATTCCTCCTGTGCACAGGTTTTCCTGGTACGACAACACATTTTTGTCGTTTAGTTAGGATTATTTTATTGTCAAGGTAACATAGGGAACTTTTATGTATAAAAATAAGGAATTTATTAGATTTTCATTACAAATTGCTGATTCAAAAGCAAAATATATGATATATAGTTTCTTTTGTGCAGTCCAGGAGTAGTGGCAAACTTTAAGAATGCCTTCTTTAATATTAATGTTTCTAATCATGAGCTGGCTTAAATTCACAGGCAAATTGCCGTTTGAGGTCAATTATCCAGTTAACCTGAGTTGTTGGTGCATTGAGAGTTCATTTGTTAATTTGCTGTGATCTCATGTGTAAAGGTTTTGTTGTGGCAGTTGTCCTAGTTCGAATGTCCATTTCTGCTGGGAAAATGTAATTATTCTGTATGTAGTTTTGGTCATTCAGTGACAGCACACTCCTGATCCAACGTAATGGTTAATAAGTCACATACTGACACACATTAGTTTCTTATTTTACAGCGAAGGTCACTCATTATCTAATGTGCAGAGACTAATACAGATCCAGTTACCATTTCAATTATTTGGGAGAAGAGTTGGTTCTGTAAATGGGGAAAAGTTCACCATTAGGTAATACATCTTTACTTTAAGTATAATTGCAATACAGAAAATTCTATCAATGTGTGATAGATAGATAGATAGATAGATAGATAGATAGATAGATAGATAGATAGATAGATAGATTGATTAAATCTTTATTGATCCCGCGGTGGGGAAATTTTTGGTGTAACAGCAGCAAATAGACAAACAGTTTGAATAAAAGGGGCAGTGATAATTTATCTACCACAAAATGTTTTTTTTAATTGTATTTATTTTGTATTGTATTTTGGTAACTTTATTTATTAAAGTAGTCACATTCTGTAATCTGTTTGTGTTTTGCCTCAACCAGAAAAAAAGGGCACAAACTCTGTCTTTTAAACTCTCTGTGATGGTGACTGACTGTTAAAGTCAGCTAATGCTGCTTTAATTGCACTTGAACATCAGAGTTGCGTTCACTGAAACTTGGACATCGGAGTTCTTGTGCCACTGAGATTTGAGGCACCTCTGACTCTATAACTTCTTAGTTGGAAAAATGATTAAACTAAACGATTAAAACTCTATTTTTAGTATATAAAACTAGCTCTACCTCAACCAGCTTTGTTGCTTATGTATCGGCTCATCAGTAAAATAAATCTAATCATGTAATCTACAACAGTTTTAGTGCTTTTATGTTTTGAAGATGTAGAAAATTGAAGGTTTAGTTGTAATGCAGCAGTTCCTATTGTTATAATGCTGTTTTTACCTTAAATATTTAGCATTATCATTAATAAAAACAGCACTAATAATAGTCTGTTGCAGCACCAATGACAGTGTTTTTTCAGTCTAAGTGTGTCGGTTTATTCTGGTAAAGCTCTTTTTGTGTCTCTGCAAACTGAGAGTAAAATTGTGCTTTTTCTACCTCCTGTTTTTGGCACACAGACTCTCGCTGTCGAGTCTGTTTTCTTTCTGTTGCCAAATTTGTGTCCACAGCGTCAATGGGCAGATTTTGATCGTTCACACTGTCAGTGCCTTTTTGTGGCGGCTCACCGTCCCCAGATAACCTGCAGACTGTCTATTGTCTGTTCAGGTGAATTCAACAGCTTCCAGTTTACTTTATATTCTTATCGCAGATATAGAAAGATTCAGATACTGTTGTTTTTCTTTTGCTGTTACTCAGTTTGTCCAGATTGTGGGAGCCCAGTTCTGTTGTTCTGTCTCGTGCTGTATTCTAAATTAGTATTATAATTCCAGTTATTTTCTCCCATCTGCATCCAGCTACACCCACACTGAAATATTTTCATTTTAAAATTTAAAAAAATGACCATCAATAAGTCAAACGTTTTTAGCGTTCAGAAATCATCTTTGAGCGTACTAACTGGAGCTGCAACCAATAATAATTTTAATTGTCAATTAATCTGCAGATTCCTTTCTCAATTAGTTTCTGGGCCCATCAGAAAATGGTGGAAAATGTCAATAAGTGTTTATTAAAGCGTAAGTCCAAAGTCTCGTTTTGTTCACAACACAGAGATATTCAGTTTACTCTCATAGTGGAGGAAAATATTCACATTAAAAAAAATATTCATTTATGGATTATCAAAACAGCTGGCAATGAATTTGTAATTGACAGCTACTCGATGAATTATTAACATGCCTGAAAACACACATTAAATGGCCAGTCACACAAACTGGGCTTGTAGGTTTTGATGCAAACATGTTACTGGGTTCATAATAACTGTCAATATATAACTGAGGGACTTTTGAAGTCCCTCCATGGGATATATCTTGCATACATTTCTATTAAAATAAAAAAAATAAATAATGTTTTTATGTTCATTATGATCATGTCTTTACAAATCCCATAATTATTTATTATGGAAACAATTACTTATTAGTAAAAAATGACTGGATATCACTAAAATGTCAACTAAATAACCATCCCAATTTAATAACAACCACCTTCTAATTAGCTTTCAACTAAGTTACCCATTACAAAAACACCTCTGAAGGAAGTGTGTTAATTCCAGATCACATGACCTGCTCCACATGATGTCATTTCCTCCTTAAGAAAAGACTGGCCAGACTCCAAGGCTTTCTGAGTTATTTAATATAAAGTAGTGTGTGAGTCAAGTGTGGATTTATGGCATGTCAACAGGTTTACTACAATATCTTTAGAAATAACTTTCAATTTCAATTACTCCATCCATCCATCCATTATCTATACACCGCTTAATCCTCACTAGGGTTATGGGGGGGGCTGGAGTCTATCCCAGCTGACTCAGGTGAAGGCAGGGGACACCCTAGACAGGTCACCAGTCTGTCACAGGGCCACATACAAAGACAAACAATCACTCTCACATTCACACCTACGGGCAATTTAGAATAATCAATTAACCTCAGCATATTTTTGGACTGTGGGAGGAAGCCGGAGTACCCGGAGAAAACCCACGCATGCACAGGGAGAACATGCAAACTCCATGCAGAAAGATCCCGGGAAAGCCGGGACGCGAACCAGGGATCTTCTCGCTGCAAGGCGAAAGTGCTAACCACTACACCACTGTGCAGCCCCCAATTACTCTAAATTGTATATATAATATTTAGAAGAATCTTTCTCTAAAAATGTCATGTGATGTTTGGTTCTAGGCGGCCATGTTGATTTTAGGCCTGAAAACAGCAAAAATGTCAACTATGTTAGAAAAAGTTCCACCATTATATATATTGACCCAGGAGATTTTGAAGATACTAAAAAAAATCTCTGATGTTTTGATTCCATTTATCGGTTTATTCAAAATGAACCATGCAGTTTAATATGCATTACTATGAGTATTAAAAGCAGGATGACAAATCAGTGCAGTGATGGGAATTAAACAATCATGGGAGACCTTTAATGCTGACACAGATGATTATTGATAGATCATTCCGTTAAGCGAGAGTTAAAGTTAATAGTTTGCTTTGAATCCTGATTTAATTCCATTTTTGTTAAGCTTTGAAAGAAAAAACTTTTCTCTAAACACTTTTATTAGTAGTTGAGGGTGATGCTAACCTGAAATCTGTTGTATGTTGCTTTCATTCTGTTATTTTAATATGTTGATCTCAACAAACATCTAGTACTTTTGCGTACTAAATATTATGTTGGTGTTAGATTTCGGGGTGCAGTGTCAGTGTAGTGGCTCTAATCATCGCCATCTTGGTAGTTCCCATTTCCTCCTAAGGAATAATTCAGGCTTTCCATGTGCACAGGCTAATAAGAGAATGTGAAATGTTTGCACAGCTGTGTTCAAACTACAATAGGTATGCGTTATTGCATTTCCCTTCATATCAAACACAGAAAAACACATGGAGATAAAGCAGCCAGTTATACATTACATGTTAATGAAATTATTCCTGAGGTGTGTCGAGCACAGGAGGCGGACATGGCACAGGATATCTGGAGAAATTAGGAATTTCACTGTATTCAGGCTCATTGATGAAAAGCATGTATAAATCATAGCGCCTTTAAAGGTCCTGCAGCGACTACATCAGTTACAATTCTGTCAATGATGAATTATAAACATCTGGATGATGGATATTGTCCTTGTAGAAAAACATTCTATGAGTGCACGTAGTCATAAATTTTGGGCTAAGTGGATGGTGAAATATAGGTCCTACCTACCCTTGTGGACCTGGAAAACATGAATTGGCTTTAACTTCTGGTTAATCCAAAAGAGAGCAAAGAGGAAGGAACGTGAGTGGAGCTGTGTCCACCTGCAATCAGACTGGCAAAGCTCATACATAACTTTAAGCCTTAATACAACTTAAATGGGTGACTTGTATCAAAATTCTCCCCCTGTGCATTTGTCACGAATGGGGAAATTAGCTGTAGACATCAAAACTGTTTATTGTTCTAGGCTATAAACATGTTTATTTCTGTTGTAAAGTTGACATTTTAACTTGGAGCTCTGTGGGGATTGGCTCACTTTTGGAAGCAGCCTCAAGTGGACATTCATGGTACTGCATTCATTTTTGGCACTTCAGTATTGGTGTTGGGGCCTGTGGTGGCCGTGTGTGTTTGGAAATGGACTTTGCACAGCTTCTGTGTATGGATGGCTTGTGGGGAGGTGATTGACTACACCTGGCTGAACTCTGAGCTCCAGATTACAGCTGGAACTCATGAGGGGGGATTAACTTGGAGCTCCAGACCTCCCTGTGACCAGTTCGCCCCGGTGCCTCTGTGTGAGTGGTGTATTGTTTGTGTTCCTCTGTGGGCCATCTGTAGGTCCTTGTGGTGGGTACTACAGACATTTTGAGCTTCTGTTGGTGGCTGCTAAGCCCTCAGACTCAGAGGAGACCGAGGCTCCAGTTAGCAGTCCGCCAACTTCGGAAGAAGTATTTGGTAATTTGAGTATTTGTGAAGTGTGTTCAATGTGTGTGTTCAGAGGCACCAGTTTTGTTCAGTTTTTTCTGTGAATTCTTTGTATTAGTTTCTGTTCCTTGTGGTGGGTGTTGCTACTGTGATTTGGTTTGGCTAGGGAGTTTAGTTACTTGATTGTGTTTAGATAGCTTTACAAACTCTGTTAGTCTTCATTTTGTTACATTCTGTTTTTTGATTTGGCAACACCCACCAGTCTTGTTTCCCTGTTTGATCACTTTTATGCTCCATTTGCTTCTGAGCAACCAATTCCTTTCCCTAAACCAATAACATCTGGTCATTTTGTTGCGTCCAGCTGACCCTAGAGTTTGGATCATAACAATTGGCTTCGTTTTTCAGCCCTGAACATTGTCGTTTGGTGTTTTTGTCATCACTCCCAAAAGACTAAAATGTTTTACCGGAGTTTTCTAACTAAAACGGGTTCATCACTGTTTCCAAAAGTTTCCTAAACTGTTGCCGTAATGTGGATGCTAGGTGTAAACGTAGCACAAGTTATGTATTTTAAATTGAAAATGCATTGATGTGGATGTAGCTGCAGTGTCTCCTCCATCCAGCTCCACATGTCAATCACAAATCAACCTTTATTTCATTAATGCTTCATTTCGATATCCTCATCACGTTCTCGCTCTTCAAAAGATCTGCTGCACCTACTTTTCAAATCACTGAGCGTACATTTGTTCTCGCTCTGCATTGCAAATGTGGTCACAGTCAGATCAAAAAGACCTTTAAAGACTTGTTTACGAAGAGCTACCTGACATTCTCAATTTCACCGGCCGTGGCTCTGTCCCGTCAGCCGCCAAGGATGACAACTGATCAAACAATAGCTGTGGAGCTGCTGCAGCATTTTTGCCTCTGCGTCCGTCCCCATGTGTTCCAGCATGTACGATTTGTACGCTCAATTAGCGTGAAATTCATGTTAAATGTGACACCACGGTTTGATATCTCAACTTAACAAGCACACTTAAATGAGATCACTCTGAGCAATAAATAAGATTAGCACAGAGAAACACAGTCGGTTCATAATCCTAGTGTGAGTCGGTTGTGAAGAGGCCTAAAGCCATGCAGACTTGTGTGAGAGGGATGCAGGAATTATTCTCCAGGATCCGAGCGAAACCATGCAGGAACATGTAAATGTTTAGGACGGCTCGGCGTCAAAATAATGTGGCCCACGACCTCCCGACAGCTCCCCATCCTCTATTACCAGAAGCCTGAAGTGATAACAAGATTAGCATAAGCACTTTGAGTAAGTCGGTGTGAATGGGATCCTTAAAGAAGCTTAAACTGTTCCCCCTTCACCGGAGCTTGATAGATAGTCAACGGCTGACTGGCACATCTGCTCAACTGCTGCACTGTTCTCTTAGCGATCTTGCAAATCGATGAGGGATCCATCATTGGGGACGCACAGTGCAGAGGAGGAGAGCAAATCGCTTCTATAAGAGATAGCAGCTATCAGGCAAATGGGCAGAGAATGGTTCCTAATGGTGCCTGGTATGTCTGGTGTAAACTGCAGCCGGCCTCTTTGTCGTCCATCACCCCGGAGCATATGTAACTGAAGGAGGCGAAGGAGAGGGAAGCATCTGTTCGTTCAGCGTGGGAACACCTCTGGAGGCGACACGATAATCTGGGTTCACGTCAGACCGAATCTGGTGGCGACGCTGTGTCTCTTTACCGAGTCTGTGTGTCAAACAGTGGGATCCACTCAGCCGGCAACCCCCAGTGGGTGACCTTCGCCTGGCCAGCTCCTCCGCCGCCTGATGGGATTTCAGAAACGCTCGCTCATTTTCTCCCCCGGCTTTGTCAGAATCCTGGCAGTAATTGAGGCTCAGTTGACTCGAACGCCGGGATCATAAAAAATGAATGAATCCAAACCTTTCTCCGGCTCCTGGTGAGCAGTTAGCATCATCATGGTTATCTAGTCGCGAGTTCAACTGGATGGTAACAGTTGCTGCTGAGTAAACAAGGAAGTCTTTAGTTTGGATTTGACCATTTCAATTATCTCCCCTCGTGCCCAGACGGCTGTTTTCCCAGAAACGGTAGTCACATTCACTATTAATGAGCCATGATGTTCATTCTGGACCCATTTACTTCTCTCAATAATGCATACTCTTTGGAACTGCCGGTGCATATTGTACAAAGTGCCACCCTCCATATATATAAGGGTATCGGTGGTGTTTTGGTTGCTGTCTGGCCTCAGGCTGTTTTTACATGTACTCCAGGAATAACAGCTCTTTCCAGGGAGTCAGTGTTTCCTGTGTGATTCTGTCCACTGCTGCCTGCTGTGCAGAGATAATGAAGCGCCGAGCCGCAGAGTAAAAGGTGCTAACACACTTGTTGAAGGACCTCTGTTTTCTTCAATTAAGCGTTCCTGTTCCTGTCTGACTGTGAAGCTAATAGGCTCTTCAGTTTGTTGATCTCCTTAAATAAGACAGTTGACCACAAATTGCATACATCAGTGCTCCAGTGTGATTTTCCCTCCGGCAACGTTGCCGTCATTAGGAGCTGGCAGTTGTGGCATCAGAGGCCATGTTGGTTTTAGAAGCTTCATAAAGGGTCTCGTCATGTCAGAATGAGCTCATACAAATGAATCACATTAGCAGTAACAGCAGAAATGAATTTAACTGCAGAAGCTGCTGTTGAGAAGAGGCGGAAATGTTCATCAAAATGTCTGTGAATATTAGTATTCAAATCAGTATGGATTGCTATTACTTGAACAGCTCTTGAATGCTACAGTATTCCACCATTTCTTATTTATCTATATTTGGCATTCTTGCTGCCAGGACTGGTTCTTTAGGTTTGTTGCATATGAAACCTCAGAAATCTGCCATATTTTCTGAGATCGTCACTAGATTACTGCACTCATCCATAGTTCTGGCTGCTTATTTTCACATATGTATTCTAGCATAAAAAAAACACCATAAAGTCATATTAACAGTGTAAAAAGAAATAAAAATGAAATAGTGATATTCTTGTGTATTTGCGGTGAGAAATGCAAACTTTGTCGTAACTGTTTAAAATGCTGTATTTATACCTTTAAATCTACCTTGACATTAGTTTATTCTGTGATTAAAAATGGTCTTTGCTGTTCTTAATCCACTTTGAAGATATGTTTAAATTATGCACTGCTTCATCTAAGAAAACAGTTAATGCAAGGTTACACTTTATGCATTGAGGATTTATAGAATTTCATCCAGAATTTATGTTATCTTTTAAATCCACTGTTGTGTGGTGCAGATAACTCTTTCCCTTTTTGTTCATACATATCAGTTTTTTTTTTTACATCTATGATTTTGTATTTGCAAACATTAAAACATGTAATGATGTGTACATTTGGATGCAGTTAACAAATCAAGTCCGATTTACCGACAACTTGAGTACCAGGGAAATATTGAAGTTCCTTTAAAGTTAAGTAGCGTTGTTGAATAATTCTTAGCAAAGATATGAAGTTGGTATAACAGTTAAAAATCTGGTATTTGAACATAATCAAATGACTTTTTTTGGCACGTAACATGCTGATTTTAAGTTGTTATTATTAATCTAATCTAATGAGAATGAAGTATTTAGCTTTGACAAGTGATAATTAAGAAAAAGGGGCAAATTACATCTTATTCTGATTATTTGAGACGTTAAAATCAAGTCAGTTCGTCACTTCTTTGGCGGTTTTGCCACCCCACACAAACCAATGGCGTCATATTTTGACCGTAATGCAATTTCAGTTATAATATTATTGATTTAAAAAAGCACAGCTTGGAGCAGCAGTTCCACACTTTTTGTTGTTGCTTCATTAACTGACTGTTAAGAGTCCTTATGGTGTGTTTCTGCTTTCCTTCCTGTCTGCACAATCAAACAATAAAAGTTAGTGACCAGACAAATTGGCTCTTAGGACCCCAGAGATTTTTTTTTTTTTTAAATGCACAAAAAAAGGGAAAATAACCAAGATATCAGTTTCCGTGCCACCTCAGTGTGAGTCACAGTCTCGGCCTGACGTCCTCTTCAAAGCTGTCTGGCTGTTTAACGTTCCGTGTTTTAAAACGAACACAGATGAGCGTGGATGCAGCCTGAGGACGGTGGACTCACTGAGACTGGCAGCGGGTGGTGGAGGGTTGGAGGGTTGGAGGGCAGCTCAGGAGCACGGAGGGACTCCTGCAGTGGACAGGAGTGAGTCAGCAGAAGGCTGGAGCAGACAGGGTGGGTCAAAGTGCGGCGACGGGACCAGACAGGGGCCAGGAGGCGCGTTTATGGGGGTTCTGTCTGGTGCAGGTCTGTGGAGGGGAACGTGTGCTTCTGTTCTGGACTCGCTCTGCTTGTTGCCAGACCTCCAGCCGAGGTCCGTCACCCACATTTGTCCTCCTCCTCGCCTCGCCCGCCTCCTCCCTGCACCGACTCTGCCAAGGTGCGCTGAATACCGAAGAGCCAGAGGCTGCATGGCTGCTTTACAAAGGCTGCTCTTTTCTCTGTCTTATGCTCTCCTCCTTCTGTTCTGCTCCACGTTCCTCCCTTCGCTCGGCTCCCGGTGCCCTCTTCCCTCGTCTCGCTTTCTTCTCCGTCTCCCTCTCCATTTCTTCCATCCTCACCCCTGCCTCTCTGCCTCCCACCCCTTCCCTGTGTATTTGTTTGGCAAAACCCTTCCATCTCTCCTCCCCTCTCTCCCTTCAGGATGCATCTATTATTAACACACACCTCTGGCTCTCGCCGAAGACTCAACCAAGGTTCGGGCCAAGCTCCTCAGCATTTTAATCACCCATAATGAGTGAGAAATAATGAATAAAAGTGCCTGCATGCGGCCTGTTTACGTGACAGCAATTAATTCCCGTCTTGCATACTGTATGTGCAGCTCATCATCGCGTATTTTCTCGGCCCGATGTGCTGCATCCCTGGAGGCTTCCTGCCGCGAGAAGCATGTTGTGTAGAAAAATCAATCAGGGAGCATCCAGACACCAAAATACACGGTGAATCAGAGCTGGTATTCTGCCGGATAATGCATATCATGTCAGCGCCGCTATCGGGCGGACGTTACCGTGGCCGTGGAATTAGTGGCGCACAGGTTCCCACTGCGGAGGCTGTTTAACCTCTCCTGCGGCAGGTTTCTGCAGCGGCACATTCAAGCCGTTGTCATGTGAGATGCTCGGGCTGAGAGTCGTCCCCGGTGACTAGCATGGCCTCTTTTCATCATCTGCTCCCTCCTCTCTTTTGAACAAACACAAGGCCCAGGGCAGGGATCTGTCAGAGGTCCACCACTTGCAGAGAAAAGGGGGGAATTATGTGGCTGCAAGACGACCAGAACCTCAAATTCATTACCGCTCTGGCTGGTAGAAGTAAGAAGATGCAGCTATTGTTTTGCTTTGAGACAACATTACAGTGTAGCATAGGGCAGAGGACTCCTCTCTAATTGCGACGTTGAGAAAACACACAAGCTTGGAAATGAGATAAATCTGAGTGCGTCCCTTTTATCACTGGTTTATTTATACTGGTAAACATCAAACAGAAACAACAGCAAAATCAAGAGCGGACGTCCTCCCATTCTTGTGATTATCGTTTCTCTTACATCCACAAGTTAATTTACAATGGTTGTCATCGGCGTGACATGATAACGTCAGTAAGTAAAAATATGGAAATGAACCGTGTTCCCGCTGATATCTGATTACTTCCTGCACCTGACACGCTGTCGCCGTTTGCTGCAGTTGTCACTCAAATCGGTCACGACAGGAATCCTATCAGAGCTGAGTCTTTATGTAATTATGTGATAAAAATGTATCGATTCAAACCGGAGGGCAGTATTAGGCTGTGCCACAAAAAATGCTGCATTGTGCTGTGTCTGGGAGTGTCGGCATGAAACCACGGAGCAGCGTCTGTCTCCTACATTCTGTTCCTACACCTCTGGGATGTAAAGCACATTCGTAATCTCTCCAAACCATCACCAAGGTAATTAAGACATGTCACCGTCTGTCTGTAGAGCCGCAGACAAGAATCGTGTTCAGTCTACAGAGATTGTATCACTTTAAGTAACAGGCAATGAGACTGCAAGTATAATAACCCCATCCCCTGTGTGATGTTTTCTTTGTTATTATACAGTATGTCCAGGTTACTGCATTCAATACCACATGAACACTTAGGTTGTACTGAGATATACAGTATCTCACGCAACTAAACATTTTTGTACATGAACTTGGTTTATACATCTTTGTGCCTTTCAAAGTTTGAGCAAATGTTGTTATAAAGAAGACTTTGATCGGTTTTAGGGTAGAAAACAAACGTGAAACATTTTCCCGCAACCCTGTGAGCCTGTCTTCCCCCCCGATACATGAGAGAAGCTTTTACAGGTCCCTCCATAAAGAGCACCAAAGCTCGGAAACAAGGCATAAAATCCCTGTCTGCTCCGCGACGGGCCGCAAATCCAATCCAAGAAAAACAAGACAAACTGGAAATCATAAAGTGCTCTCCAGAAGCCACTCGGACCTGGAGAGCTTGTCTCTGGCCCGGTGAATGTTTGTGGAGCCCTCGAGCTGCGGCAGCTCGCCGCTCATCGACAGGCTGCGTTTGGACCGCAGGCTGGCGCCGGTTTTGGGGTAAGCCACGTAGCAGCGCTCCCTGTAAGAGTCTGCGTTCAGAGAGTGCCTGCGGTTCACCCTCGCCGCCCCGGCAGGAACAGTCATGTAATGCCGAGCGGCTTGTTGCGGCCGCGGGCCTCTGGGAACCGCAGTCCATTTGGTGGGCTGGCCGGAGACGGCGAGGGCGATGGTGGCCATTTTGACCTCAGAGGAGTTATTCCGGTTCATGTTATCCAGCTCGACGTCCGCTTGTGCTTCAGCCCGGCGAGACTCTGAGGGTTTTGGCGGAGCAATGGAGCGTTTGGGCCTCGGGGCGCCGGGGGAGGCCGGGTGCCAGCTGTGACTGCCGGCGGAGGTGGACACGGTGCAGTCGGGGACGGAAGGTTTCGTGCTGGCGACGACGACGGGTGGCCTCTGCTTGACCGGCTCCGGAGGCGGCAGGGACACCCGCAGACAATCCTTGTCACTCTTCTCTGGACGCAGGACCTGCTTAGAGAGAGACTTGGGAATCCCGCAGCCTTGTAGCTGTCCATCACTGCTCAGTGAGCGGATATCCCCCATCTCTAGCACCTGACATGACAGGAGGCGAGTACAAGAGCAGAGAGAGAGAATGAAAGCAGATTTATCGACAGCGTTTTACTCCATGGACTTGACGAAGAAAATAGCACACCTTTTGCTACATATACCTTCTAGTGTCACTCCTTCATTCCATTTCCCATCTACAATTCTTTTATCTTTTATTTGTTACTGTCCATCAGACAACCCTCTTACCTTTTGTTGTCACACTTTTGCTATTTACAATTGTTTACCAGACCCTTGATTCAATTACCCTTTGCTCTGCTGTCTTATTGTCTGTCACTGATTAGAAACTATATGTAAATTAACCTCTATTTATAGTAGTTACATACAGCCTCCTCCCCATCCTCTGACATCCCTACAAAATGTGTACCCTGAAAATGCTCTGGGTTAACTTGCCTTAGCAAACCCATACTCTGTGTCGGTAAATCCACTGTATTACTGGAAATACCAATAAAACACACCACTACAGCAAACTTCGAAGGACTAAGAGTGACATTTCTGCAACAGACTGTATGTAAAAGATGGATGTAGCCTCTCATCGGTTTGTGCTTTTGAAGCCTCGACTTTGGAATGTGGCCGTCAACATCTTGGTCTTTGAAACCGGACAAAACAAGCGAGGAGTGGATCTAACTGAGAATTAGCAAAAAGTAGTCCCAACTTAAAGTAAACCTACTTAATCAACCTTTCTCCTCTACATAGGACAATAACTTACAAAATGAACATCAGAAGACTTGAAACTGGTGCTTGACACCATAAACTCATTCAGAAAATGTTTACCGATTAAGCAGATCAAATGAAAAATAGGTTCATTTTCTTATCAGCCTTATTCAGGCATAGAATATATAATAATGCTGCTTCATCATATTGCTGAAGTGACAGCATTCTGTCATTCAGATACAGGTCACTTCAATGCTCCTCAAAGCTTCAAGCAGTGACAGAAAGAGCCACGCTGCAATATTTGTCATAAACGCGATATTAAACAGTACATCAAGTGATGTAAAATACACAGTACAAAAGACAAAATCAAAACTAACAACATCCCATCAAACTGTCTGAACAACTAACAGCCTCATTTATTTATATTATTAACATCCCGACAGCTGTGATGGAGTTTACGACTCAACCTGAAGACAGACGCTACGAAACAAATGATTTACCTGCAGCTGATAAACTGGGACTCCCAAACTCATACTTGTTCTTTTTTACTTTCAGTATATAGTGCAGCTGTCTTCACAAAGTACGAACAGTTCCATGCAGTATGCAAACATTCAGGATATACAATATTTCGCCTTAAGCTGTGGACGTTGCAGTCTGAAATGAGCTGTCATCTGCATGCAACGTACTGCATTTCACACACTACGTATTGGGACATACGAAGCGGTTTTCTGGTGTACTACACAGCATGGTTGTATGGAAACGCACCCTGACACCTGTCTTAACTTAAACTAAGCTGTTAATTCCTGATCCATCCTGTCTCCATGTTGGGGATGATTGATAAAATTGCTGTTGTTGCTACACATGCGTAAATACGAGCAACTGTCTTTCCTAGAGATGCTATTATGGATCCTACTGCCGTCTGTTGTTGCAGGTATTTAACAAACTGAACTTCAGCTCCTGTTAGTCAGATCTTGCATTATAGACTGTCTCCATGGCTGTGAAGTTATATTTTAAGGACATTTTCATTTGTAACAAATGTGAAATTGGAGCACAAACAGATTGTAAAAGGTATTCGATGTTTTTGTATCCCTCTGTGGATGTTTTTGGATGAATATTGGTGCTGAAATGTGCAAAAATCTTCCCTAACCCACATACACAACTTGAAGTAACTGTGCAGAAGATTGTGGGTTAAAATGGCCAGAAAAGTATTTCGGCTTACATGGATCTTGCTCAAAGGAAAGACTCCTTAACAGCTGGAAGTAACAAACCAAACTTCAACTCCTGTTGGTCAGAACCTGCATTACATGGCAGTAAAGCTGTATTTTTAATGGACATTTTAGTTTGTAATAGATGTAAAATTGTCGAGCAAAGAAAGAAAGAAGCCTTTACTGTCACAAATACATTTTTACAGCACTGAAATGTTGTTTTCACATATCCCATTTGGGGTCAGAGCACAGGGTCAGCCATGGCACGGTGCCCCTGGAGCAGGAAGGGGAAAGGCCTTGCTCAAGAGCCCAACAGTGGCCGCATCGGGGTTTGAACCTCTGACCTTCAGATCAGTAGTCCAGGAACTTAACCGTTGCGCCACCAAGAGATTGTGAAATATGTTTAATGATTTGGCAGCTTTCTGTGGACGTTTCAGGACGATTACTGGTGCTCAAATGTGCAAAAAGCCCTCCTAAACCATATAGGAAACTTGAAGTAACTGCGCATGTTAGCTTCTATAATGAAAAATACGTTAGGATGTAGTCGGACGTCCTGGTATTTTTGACACTTCTGTTTGAATTAGATGCAAAATTGTAGAGCAAACCATCCGTGAAACATGTTTAATGATTTTGCAGCTCTCTGTAGATGTTTCAAGACAAATATTGGTGTTCAAACATGCAAAAACTCTTTCTAAACAACTGCACACAACTTAAAGTTTATTGTAACTGTGCAACTGTCTGTCTGTTAATGTGACTGGATTCAGTTCAGACTTGTGCAGCGTTGAAAGTGATACGGGAATGTTGCTGGATGAAGACTTCTGTCACAACTTTTATGGAAAAGGAGGCTCTGTCCATCTTTAATATACAGTCTGTAACCAACACCCACATTAGAAATAATACACAGAAGAAGAACAAAACACCTCAAACTGACCTTATCTGCATCTCCTTGGTTACACACCCGGTAACGAACAATGAGGAAGATGATGAAAGCGAGCACCGAGGCCACGATGATCCCTCCGATTATGACGACGATTGTGCCGCCGAGAAACTGCGACTGCATGAAGTGACATCTGAGGTACTGCGGCTCGGTGGTGAAGTGGATGCAGCCGATGACTCTGGTGGCCGTCAGCGCCGTCACCTGGTCGTCGTAGATCGCCAGCACACACAGGTCGTAGTGCGTCCCGGCCGCCAGGTTGTTCACCAGGATGTTCTTGCTGGTCGGAGGAATCATTCTGTAGCAGGAGAAGCGGATCGTAGAGGGTTAAATGGAAGGAGACGGGAGCTAATCAGATTATCCGGCTTATTGTTTTTGCAGGCACAACGTGACATGACAACCATTTATCTCTCAGGAGGCTATTTAAGATCTGTCGAGGTTTAATGTTTTGTGGCATTTGATTTATTCTCTCCAACATCATCAGCGGTAAGAGGTTTCTGGGGGGACATGCGATGCCTCCGTTTGTTCCCGACATCAGGATTACACCTCTTTAAAGTCTCCTGAGTTCGGTGGCCTCCGCTGAAGCTCCACATGTGACTTTCCAAGTTCGTTTATGAAAGAAAAAAAGGATCTACAAGACGATCGTATCACAGTGATTAGCAGTAAATAGGGAGTGAATTGGGGAAGAGATGAAAGAGCACGGTGTTCCTCAGATAGGCATGTTGGAGGCCTCTGATGCTTTTTGTAAAACACTGGAAGACTGCTCTTTCATCTTCCTATGAGTCCGCAGCTTAGTGCTGACACTCTGTTTTGATTTTGTTGATTAAGCATTATCAGGCTTCTGCATGGAATGAATGATACTCTCCAGCGAAGGGAGCGGAGATTACGAGTCAAAGAATAAGAAGTCAGATACAGTGCATTAGTCCGTCTTCCTGACAGGATTAATAGAAACCACAAATAATCGCATTGACAGCCAGGTCCACTTCCTAATGACTAAATATCTAAAGAGATTTAAGCATTCAAAGGAGACCGTGAAGGTAGACAAGGATAATGGGATTAGAATGGGATGATACTGTTTGTTTGCATGCATTTAGATTTACAGTTTGTTTACTAGATAAAACTGTGTTGAACAATATGTGGGTGATAAAATGACAAATAAGTCAAGTCAAGCTGTTGTTATTTATATAGCAGGTTTAATATAACAGCTGAAGGGCTTTGCAGTAGAGAACTTATGCAATCATTTATTGCATGTTTTGTAGTTTCAGTTAACTAAAGGCACTTTGTAGAAATCAGTTTTCACTTTGACATTAAATAGTCTTTTAAAATAAATTCTTGTCAAATTAGACTGAACAACAGTCAATGTTGAGAAGGATTATAAAGGGGGAGAACTTCCTACATGGACGAATATTTCCTATATTCACTGTTTATCCTCTACCAAAGTACTTAACTCATTTTAAAGACAAAAGGCAAGGACTTGATGATAGAAATGAAAAATCTATCAGGATTAAATGTTTAATTTCAGTCAAAATCGATAGTCATTGATAGTTTGTGATCTATTTTTAATAAAGAGCCGCAGAAAAAAAAGATTTATTTGAAATTAACCACATAAACAACTAATGTTCTCAGAACTATAAAAAAAACACAAAACAACACGCAAATAAATGAACACATATATAATAATTAAGGGACTGATCTCCCTGTGATATATGTTAACTAAAGAAAGCAAGTAAATATTGGCTTTTGAGGTCAACTGATCTTATATCTATAGGACAAAATTTCAAGAAACTACTGAGCAGCCTCCACTAACGGAGGCAAAGGTGACGGCAGACTAACATGCCTGAGGAGACCTGCATGGAAACCTCAGGGAGACCAGCAGAGGGCTAAGAGCTTCCAATATCAGGTAAAAGATAAACTTTTTATAAGCCAGGGACAGAGCATGACTGAAGTTTGTATTTGCAGTTTGGTTTTGTGCTTTCCTAGAGGTTTGCATCTACTGCATTTGAGTTAGTGGGAATTATCTATGTACCTTAGCTAAAGTGTCTAAATTCAAATCAAAGTTGTTTTCTGCCCATTTTTAATAAAAAAAATAAGTCATTAAATTACAAACAGCTATCAATATTGATGGAAATTAAACAGACTACTGTGATAAATTTCTCACCAGCCTGAGTCGTTGCCTTATTTTTAAAATCAGCCAGACAATTTGTATATACAGTGCTTATAAAAAGTATTCAGTCTCCTTGGAAGTTTTCCCCTTGTATTGGTTTTGAATCACAATCAATTAAATTTGGCTTTTTTGACAAAAATTCACAAAAAAAAAGACTCTTTCTTGTCAAACTAAAAACACATTCCTAAAAAGTGAAAGTTTCACAGACTTTAAAATAACTCACTAAATTCAACTAATTTCTATTTCAAATGCGCTTTATTAACAATAGTGGCTTAACTCGACTGATTTATCTTTTGCTAATACCAGCTAAACACTGACATTTTTAGGAAATCCAACATTTGCTGCGTGGCTTATTAGCAATCAGCAGCATGCGATACCATATCTATCTATGTAGCACGTGTTTGAGAGGTTAAAATTCTTTCCTCTACATCATCTCACACCCTTCTCCTCACCTGTACACCAGAGAGTCGTCGTAGGTTCCGTTATACTGGATCTGAAACATTCGGATTCCTGGGATGCTCCTGTGGAAGTTGAACTTGACCAGCGCTGACGTGGACGTGGCCTCGGCTATCACCACTTTCTTCTCCTGGCTCGTTTTGGCGTTTCCCAGGGGGACGCCTCCCGCCTCGGCGCCCGTTTTGGTCACCGTGGCGATGTCTGAAGACCCCGGGTCGGGCTCCTGCTCGGCGATCGTGTTGTTGGTGATGTGAGGGAGTTTAGCGATGACCAGATCCACCGTCTGCTGGGCTTCTCCAGCCGGGTTGGAGGCCACACAGGTGAAGGAACCTGCAACACCAAATAATTAGAGTTTCCTCAAAGCACGAAGGGCCACACATGCAATAAATTTAAAAAAAAAAAAAACACACATCTCATAATAACAACAAAGCATTTTAAAGGATTACTTTTGGATTAGTTGGAACAAAAAACACATGAAGGAAAAATTTACATTTGTGATGCAGAAAAATGGCCAGTGTTGAGCCAGAAGCAACACTGTTAAATTCAACCAACAGCTTTCAAATGTTCTTAACTTAATTTTGAACATTTTACAATGTTTTCCTTGCTTTCCCCCCAAATTAAACTAGTAAAAAGACAGAAAACTTTGAACTTGCACAAAATACTGTTAATTCACAGATATTTGCTTTAAAAATATTATATATATTAAGGATGGAAAAAGAACAAATCATTTTATAGACTTTTATCTATATTGTTAAATTACAGATAATATCTACTAAAATCACAGAATAAAAAATATTCTTTTACACGTCAGCTGACAAAAACAACTGGCAGAAACTGTAAATAATGCACATATAAAAAAATCTGTATTTTACCAAACAGTAATTCATTATTTTTAATTTGTATGGCCATAAAATGACAGTTTTTCACTGTTATTCTCACATTTTCTTTCAGTTTCTGAATATTACAGTATTCCACAGGTTTTTATAGTCAGTAATTTAAATATTGATCATGAGTGTCATTTGTCCAAGATCCATTAATTAGAAATCAATCAGATAAAATGAAAATTCTGGTATGTATGTGTAACATTTATGTTGCAGTTAAAGAAAGAATTAGAAAACAAAGTTGATGCTACATGAGAAACAAGTTTATAGAGATCAAAATGGCTTTGTGAGATAGAAAGTTTTATTCTGTTGCAGTTTAATTATCATTTAAATGTGTTTATTTAAGCCTACTCCTTGTGTACTCATATAAATATGTAAAACAAGACATTGTTCTAAAGAATTTTGCATTAATTCTCACCATGCCAAACAGTTTTGCTTTGACTTTGACACAAAAACGGCAACAAACTCAGCCTCAGCTTGTCGAAACTAATTAACACATTATTTCCGTCCTGCAGTCAAGTAAAAATGTGTAAAAGTTCTGTGTTTTTTAAAAGCGGGTTTGTCTCCGACTGTTCCAGAGATCAGGTCGTTCCTTTCTTCTGCAGATTTGGAAAAGGTCACTCGTGCTTTTATCTCCTCCAGACTCGACTGTTGCTGAACACTTTCCTCTGGTAGCAGCAGGAGAAATATTCAAAGCCTGCAGCTGATACAAAAACACTGCTGCCAGGCTTTTAACATCAGAGAGGCGACCACATTACGGCAAACCTCGGTGCCCCTCTCAGGCTACAGCAGAGTTTTAGAAAGATTTTAAGGTTTAACTGCTTGTTTTTTAAGTCTTCAATGGTCCGACTCCTGCATATATCTGAAACCTCAGCTGTGGAACTTAATCACGCAAGAAAACTTTAAATTTCTTCTTAAACTACAATTTAATCATTTCACTTTTTATTACCAGGTGGTATCTTTTGCTTTGGGACTCGTTTATATCTCAACATTCCAGTTCTTATTAATTTTACCATATGAGAAGCCTTTATTAATCCCACAGTCGAGGAAACTGCATGTGTAAGGGGTTAGCGCAAAAACTTTTAAGTAAATATCAGCAAAAAAGAAAAATAAAACAAATGAACAAAACTAATTAATTAGTATTATTATTATAGTTGGATACAGTCACTACTTATGAACTGTAAAAATTATTCAAACATCTGTATAAAATTAAACAATAAAAAGAATATTTATGCACTAAATACATTTTATTTATTATTTTCATTATTATTATTGTTGTTATTTTAATTTGTATTATAATTATAGTTGGATGCAGTCATTACTTATGAACTGTAAAAAACATTTAAACATCTGTACAAAATAAAAACAAAAAGAATATTTATACTCTATACAAATTACACTTATTGTTATTATTTTAATTCTTCTTCTAATTTTAATTCATATTATTCTAGTTGGACACAGTCACTACTTATGAACTGTAAAAACTATTTAAACATCTGTATAAAATAAAAAATAAAAATATTTAGGCGCTAAATAAATTAACTTTTTAAATGTTTTTTTTAAAAATTTGTATTATTATTTTAATTTGCATAATTTTGTGTAGTTGGACACAGTCACTACTTATGAACTGTAAAAATTATTTAAATATCTTCATAAAATTTTAAAAAATTAAAAAGTATATTTGGGAGCTACTGTGAACAAAAAAAATACAATAAAAAATGTGTAATATTGTAATGTTCAAACATTGCATAAAATAGGTCAAATAATGGCAAATATCTTTAGATATGTGTGAAATATATTCCTATATAGAACAAATGGCTGTGAAAATACAGATTTTTGATGTGCACATTTTTAACAGTTTTGGCTTATTTTTAAAGGGTCAACAGGTAAATTAATACTTTTTTCTGTGAATTTATTAGAAATTGTCTATTTTCTACTATTTTTCAATCCCTAATATACACAATTTTTCTTTCAAATGACAGCAAATATCAGTAAAATTGCAGTTTTTTGTCAGATTTAAAAAGGTAGCAGAATTTTAGTGTAAAAAGTTGTAAAAGAACATGTAAATTATTACGTTTTTTTCTGAAATTTTACGAGATATCTGTAATTTAACAAAACAGGGAAAATCTGGAAAATAACATTTAAAAATAATAGAATATTTTTCTTTCAAATAATGGATTTTTTTTTGCAGTAGAATACAGTGTTATTGTACGATCAAATGTGTAAAATTGAACATTTAGATTATTTTATTATCATTTATCGTGGACACTATTTGGAGTTTTGGCCTATTTTTTTTAATGACAATTAACCATAATATTGTTTTGTGTGATTTAACTTATTAGCTGCAATTTAACAAAACAGATTCAAAAACATCAGTGCCGGTGACTCGTTGTTATAAGGTTGTTGTTTACGCTCTAATTTACAGTTCAGATTAGTATAAATGTCAGGATGAGGTGATGTTGTTTAGATGAGGCAGACAGTGAGAGTCTGTGTAAAGATTTAACGGTCAAATAAATCGAATTAAAATGGCTTTGAAACTTCCAGCATGCATTTTATTAAGTCGCTTCACAAATTGATAATTTTCTCTCCATTTAATAATAATTTTACTTGTTTGGGTTGTTGCTTTGAAGTTAGATTTTTTAATAAAACTAAACAACGAGTACTAAAACATTCCATTTCTGTGTTTCGAGCTTGTGGTTGGACTGTACCATTAGCATGCAGGGGGGTCCACAGCGAGACACGTGGGTTGGTTTCTGTATGTAGCTAAGTTTTTGGGGCAAAAATTTTGCAATTTTCCAAGGGTCTGGGATATTTCTCAAAGACTGGAGCCACAGGCCAGAATATTAAGCACAGAGGGGGTGAATATGTAAGGATACAGGCTAATAAATGGATTATTGACTGACAGTATATTGTTTATAGCACTTAATCGATGCCCAACATATAGTTTAGCAGATTGCATGCATTAGATGTCCTATAAAATATATAATGTGGTTGCTAGACTGTCTGTGGCTGCTGCAGACTCCCCTCAAGTGATAATGGTACAGTCCAACCACAGTCACAAAACACACAGTCATTTTCTCATTTTGTTTTAATTTCTCAACCAAAAACCCAAACGTGAGCAATTAAGAATTCAGCTAAAGCTTAAGGGGAAAAGTGAATAATCATAGTTTCAAACAGATTTTTTTATTTGATTTATTTTGATGGTGTGAATTTAAATGAAAAACTGCAAAGTGTTATGCAGATCCAGAGAGATTTGTTGGATTTCACCCGACTGTCTCTGATCCATGTAGTTTAAAGCTGTTCATTTTGCTCTCAGTTGTGGAGCTGTTACTTAACAAATGTGGGTGTTTAGGGTGGAAATAAAAAACACAGCCTCATGCTTCGGGGGTGAAACATCAGCTGCTAATTCTAACTTTATGTTTAACTCTCTGAACCTCACAACCTGCCGACGGGTTTGAAAGGGATGTTATCTTTAAAAGAATCACCAAAAACAACATCATTTTTCTGCACAAAAGAGATTCCTGAGTTCTCTCTACTTCTAGTCGTGGTTGTTCTGTTGCCATAGAGGTGCAGGACTTTATGTTGCAGAGAAAATGAGCTTTCATTGAGGAACAAAACTGCCCAGAAACTGCTTGGAGTTCAGAGAGTTAAACTACAGACGTGACATCATTTCAACCTTCTCATCTGGCTTAAAGGGAATATTTCCACTAACGTCAGACTTTTTTCCAGAAACATGTAAAGTTCTAAGTTTAAAAAAAAAAAAAAAAAAAAAAAAAACCTTTACATGTCTTTGTAAATATGCCATCAAGGCAGGTAAGTGGGGAATCACAGGAGTGCCATAATAGAAGACAAATCTGTTTTAAATTTTGAAAAGGAAATAAATGTGTAAATATAAAGAGGAATGAATAAAAACAAAAAAATAAATAAATCTGTTTTAAAAAATAAGGGAATAAATTTTTAAATATCAGGAGGAGTAAATAAAAAATAAATCTGTTAAAAATAAGGAAATAAATGTGTAAATATAAAGACGAACAAAAAGAATAAATAAAAAACAAATCTGTTAAAAAACAAGGAAATAAATGTGTGAATATAAAGAGGAATAAATAAAAGAATAAATGAAAGTAAATCTGTTTAAAAAATAAGGAAATAAATATGTAAATATAAAGAGGAATAAATAAAAAAAATAATTTTAAAAATATGGAAATAAAAGGTAAATTTTGTCTTTGCTTTTCCCTTTTCAGTTTGTTTTTTTCATTTTTTTTTTTTTTTTTAGGTATTGACTTCTCACCCTGGACAGAAAGCCCCGCCCAAAGCAATTTGATTAATAGCTCAGTCTATCAAGTAAAAGCAAAGGCAAAACGGGAAAAAAAAATTGGAAAAATCAAAGAGAAAAGGGAAAAGCAAAGACAAAATTTACCTTTATATTTCCATATTTTATAATTAATTAATTAATATTTTATTTTTTCTTCTTTATATTTGCACATTTATTTCCTTATATTTTAACTGATTTATCTTTTATTATGACACTATTGTGATTCCATAAGAAGTCACTTTTCATCGTGACTTTAATCAGAACACAAAAATGCTAAACTTTATCACCTGCTATAGACAAATACTTGAGTCTTACAGGCTCATGTGTACACAAGCGAACAACTAATTTTCTTCTGTCAACAACGCGAGTGCAGCCGGCAGGATGTAAACAAACCGGAGTCCTTGACGGTGCTGATGAGGATGTCCAGCGTCCCGTCGCTGTGGACTGTGGATCTGGACGAGTTGGACATGAGGCGTCCGTCGGGTGCGATCCAGTGGATGATGGGGTCGGGGTCTCCTCGGGCTTTACATCGCAGCGTCACGCTCTGACCCTCCAACGCTCGCAGCTCCTGAAGCACAGCGAGGAAGGACTCATTTAAATACACAGAAACACTGATTAGACACCCAACCCAACAACTGTAATCATTTGTGCTGTAAGTTTGGCTTGGATATTACATAATGAATGCCTCCTCCACCTTCTCCTCCATAAATGTAATCAATTGATCATTGTCACGATACTGAATTAGCATTATTGCCAAGTCAGTATGGCTGCATATGCGCTGGAGTCCGAGTAAAAGTTAATTTGCTCTGCAATTATGCAAAGCAGGCCCGCAGAATGTAAATGAGGTGATATAGCTATTGTTATTTGGGAGAGATTTGATCAGATAATGTTGTTTGGATGCATGAATCAAGGACTGAATCATTGTAAGCTTCCACTGTGTACTGAGAGCTTCACTGTGAATCCATCATAAACCTGCAAATAGCCTTTTTAAAAACTCAAAATCCTGCTTAATAGCTTCTCTAAAAGCTCCTCCACCAGCCACAGTTTGATTACGCTCCTTAAGTCGGTCCTTTCATATATATTTTAACAATAATCTGATAGCCAAGTGCCCCAGAAGTCTCCTCTGGCGCTCAAAGCTGGAAGGGAAAAAAAAAGCACCACCTTGGATTAACAAAGGCACAATCCAATATGTGGCTGAGTGGTGAGAGTTTCTGTGTCCAGGGGTTATACCTGAGAGTGTCTGGTGATGAGTGGAGGCTCGCACAGGAACTCTTCCTCTGAAACGGTCCAGAAATACCGTCCAGCGAGGTGTTGAGGCGAAGCACAGGTCTCCAGGTCGTCCTCCCTGCGCAGCCTCCTCAGCCAGAGCAGCTCACAGTTGCACCTCAGAGGGTTTCCGCCGAAGCTTAAAGCGAAAGACAAAGGCCCCATTATCCCGGACGTAGCCAGGACTCCTGCTTTCTGGAAAACGGGGTCAGGAGGGAGCTTCTGGAGCTTGTTGGAGGTCACGTCCAGCCTCTTGAGCTTCTGCAGCCCGGAGAAGGTTCCCTCTGGGATGTAGCTGAGCATGTTGTGGTCCAAGTTGAGCGTGTGGAGGTTGGACATCCTCTGAATGGCCACCCAGGGGGCGCTCTCCAGGTTGTTGTAGGACAAGTCCAGCTCCTCCAGCGCCGTCAGGTCGTTGAAGGCGCCGATCTGGATGTTCGTGAGCTGGTTGTTGTTGAGGATGAGGTGGTGCAGCTTGGACATGCCGCTGAAGGTGTCGTTGGTGATGCGGGTGAGCCGGTTGCTGTCCAGGTGAAGCGCTCGCAGGTTCTCCAGGTCTTTGAAGGCGTGGGGCGCGATGGAGCCGATGGTGTTCCTGGACAGCGTCAGGTCCACCAGTTTGGTCATGTTGGCGAAGTCCTTGCGTTTGATGCTGGTTATGAAGTTATCGCCGAGTCGCATCTCCACCGTGTGCCGGTCGATGTTGGGCGGGACGAACAGGAGCCCCTTTTTGTCGCACTGCGTTGCCAGGTTGGGGTTTAGCACCTGACAGACGCAGCGTTTGGGGCAGATTTGAACTTTGTGCGCCTTAACAGCCACGCCAAGGATGATCAGATACACCAGGAGAGACTCCATTTGGCTTTTCAGTCAGGTTAATACACCTGAAAGAGCAGAGCAAAGAGAGCAGTTAACACTCTGAGCCCCCAGATCCTGCTGTTGGGCTTGAAAGATGTGTTGTCTTGAAAAGAAATCACTAAAATTACACCATTTATTAGTCAGAAACTAAAAACAGAAAGAAACATCAGATTTTTAACCTTTCTGTTATTGAATCAAATGTGTACTTCCACTGAGAAAGTTCTGAGCTTAAGATCATGATTTTCCCTCCAAATCACTAAAATCTGCATGTCATTGAAAAATTTGACAAAAATAACTCGTTTGCAGTAACCAAACTCTGTAAAATCCAAAAAGTCTGCACATCTCAGTGCAACTATGAAACCATGACTGACTCAGCTGTGACCAACAGTCAACTGAGAAAAATTCTGAGAGTATTCGGCTGAACTACAGGCAGTGTATACAACATTCAGACTCAGAGGAAAATAAAACACAGTGGATGCAACTTAGTTGAAAGTGATTTCTGGGACACAGATGCAATTTATTATTTTCCATATAAAATTTGATATATTGCCAAAAAAGAAATATCTGTCATGATTATCTCAGCTTAATAAACAGAACTCGATCAAAACAATTTTTGAATAAGCTCATTTTATTATTGCTTAGCTAATTAGAAGGTGGTTGTTATTAAATTCTGATGGTTATTTAGTTGACATTTTAGTGATATCCAGTTATTTTTTTTATAAATAATTGATTGTTTCCATAATAAACAATTAAGGAATTTGTAAAGACATGATCACAATGAACATAAAAACATTAGTTTTAATATAGAAGATATATCCCATGAACTTCAAAAGTCCTTCAATTGTGTGTTGACCCATTTAAAGAAATTCATGTCATATGGTATGATAACTGTCATCTGTTTCAGAGAAAAATGAGCCCACAGTGAATAAAAATGTGACAGCAGCAAAAAAAAAAAATGCCCTGAACCTGCTGCTTGGACTTTTATTTTTCGAAAAGTTGTTGTAAGATACATTCAGCATGGTGAAACATCTCCATAAAGGTGATGAGCAGAGAAAAGTGAAAAAAGTTTGAAGACATTGTAAAAACATGAATACCAAAATAGCTATAGTAAGTGGAGCCAGTGTTTTTCCCCTAAACTGGTAATACTTCTGAGCATCAATTCCAAATTTTTAAGTAAGAAAAAATATTCAAGGAGCCCCAGCTTTTGTTTTATTTCTTAGGATTTATGGCCTTGAAACTGTGTCATACTGCACATAAGACATTTTTGAGTTCTCTGTACTTCTAGTCATGATTGTGCTGCTTCCATAGAGGTGCACGACTTTAAATTGCACTAAAAACCAATGAGGAAAAATGTGACTGAAGCGACAAAAGAACAAACGCCCAGAAACTGCTCAGAGTTCAGAGGGTTAAGGAAGAATTTTATTGTAATTTGTTGCATCTTTGCTAAACTTTAACGATTATATGTCAGTGTGTAATCGCACATCCGCTGAGAAAGTGGAGGATTCTGCAAATCTTTTCCACTAGATTTGAAACTCTGTCAGCTCCCAGTCAGAGAGTCCAAACAGCGAACAGTTCAACGCCTGAACAAACAATAAATGCTGTGCAATTAGACATGAAACTAATTAGTCACCTGCCGACTTGAGAGTGAAACATCTCTGCTAATCTGGGATGATTTCTGTGACAGCGCTCCCTTTAAAGCCTCCACTCCCCTGATCATACTTTTCTTTTCTTTTTTTTTTTTTGATATGATAATACCGGCCCCCTTTTATGTTTGTGTACAGAAGGATGAAAGTCTAGACTGGCAGTCCAGGGCCTCATCAGAATTAGACGGATATCTCCCTGGATCATATCGCCAATAGGAAAGGGCTGATGGGGCCCGGTGCCTCGGCGAGGATGTGCTATGCCTCGCTATCGATTTTCTCTCTGCTCTCTCTGCTGCTACTCTTACTTATGACACAGCTGAGATGGGGGATAAGAAGAGATCCATTTGATGAATCCTGAGACATTGTCAGGGATATAGCATGTCATAAAACCTAAGACTTCGGAGATCAGATCAGCGGCTCTGCAGGTGATGCAGCGGAGAGAGCCGAGCAAGTTGTGGTTATATTTAGAGCAGAAATTTAGTGTCATTTCGGTAGAACATGCAATATTCAGCCCTGCGGGTGTCCCATTACAGCACACAGAAAGGAATCCAATCAAACACAGGGAACAAGAGATCCACTCCCACAGCTGTAGTAAAAAAAAAAAAAAAGAAAGAAAAAATCCAAAGGCCAAGCTTTAAATACAGCAGAGAACAGCTGATTTATGATTATAGCTCTGTGTGGTTTGCTGGTAATGCCTCCATTGTCGATGTTGGGTCTGCATGAAAATCTTCGCCTCAGCAAAGAGCCTGTCAGCCGAGTACCTTCATGCTTCAAAAGCTCGTGTTGCACCCGAGTCGCGGCGTAATAACCTTGACAGTGCGAGTCTGAGGGAAAATATCACACAGACAGGATGGGAGTGACACTCTGCCAGGTGGGGGCATGTTTCTTAACGCCAAGGAAGCCTGGTGGCATCGCTGCCAACGGCTGCATCCTGACAGAGGGGGTAAAAACAAATCACAGCCTGACAAGCAGCCGGGAACGAGGTCGCCTTAAAGCGGCCCATAATGGTGCGGGGAGGAATGACATTATTGGAGGGAGCGCGCTAGGTGTGACACTTTCATGAACACTGCAGATGAAGCACCGCTGAATAAACTCTCAGACGCATTTTTATAACTTTACACACCAGGATCTGCGGGTTTTATTGAGGGCTGCACAGATCTGAGCTGCAGGGAAACGAAACGTGGAGTCTTTATTAAATGTTGTCATGACTCCTTAAAGGCGACTTCATGGCCAAACAGTGCTGCTGATGGTGAACTGTTTTCAACTTTTAATTCGGCTTTCTGGAATAAAAAGTTGAGATGTAGTGAGTTTGACTAGTTAAACTGTGGCTATTGAATGAAATGTATGTTTTTAACAGCTTTTAACTGTTGTTTTAAAAAAATAATTGACTGTCATTTCACACAACAAATAATAGCATGTAAAATCACATTAAAGAGTATTTGTTTGCATGCCAACCTTAAAAAAAACGTGTCCACAAAAGTAATCATTTACATGTTCAGCCTTAACAAACTGGCCAAATTTGTAAGTACTGTTCACATAATCAAAAAATATGAGCTTTGTGTCTTTCTTTTACAACATTTGACTGCAAAATTACACTACATTTAATGGATTTAAATTGGCACAAATGCCATTAATTTTCAGATGTTTGCAGTTATTTAAAAAATGTAAAAATAATTGTAAGGATTTGAAAGATTTTAAATAATTTAAATGGTATTTTACTGATTTATTGTGTTTTGTTAAATTACAGATCAGAACGAGGAAAATCACAGGAAAAAAAGTATTGTTTACATGTCAACCTTAAAAAATCGTGTCCACAAAAGTAATAATTTCCATGTTGACCCTTAAAAAACTGGCCAAATTTCTAAGTAATGTTCACAAAATCAAAAATATGTGCTTTGTGTCTTTCTTTTACAACATTTGACTGTAAAATCACAGAAAAAAACTATTTGTTTACATGTCAAACTTACAGATATTTATCATTAATTTCACAGCAAATTAAATAAAATTTTATTAAAAATATATATTTTTGCATGTTTAACAATGCATTACTTTAAAATTAAATTATTTCTTACTGTATTTAAATTAGCAAAAAATGTGGTTGTTGTACAGATTTATGCTGTTATTTTAAAAAAACAAACAAACATATATCAAGGAGTTTAAAATGTGGGGATTTTTGTTTTTGTTGTTATAGATAATATTGAGTAAAATCATAAAATAAAAAATATTCACTTACATACCAACCCCAAAAAACATGTCCACATCATTAATCTGTATTTTTATAAATATTTTTATAAATTAATTTGCTGTTTTACAGTGTTTGAAAATGAAATTACACTATTTTACTATATTCATCTCAGCTATAAAAAATATAATTATTATTTTGATTATTTTAGATATTTGCTGCTTCTTTTTTGACAGTTTTTAAACACTATATGTCTTTTTTACCCATCTTTTCATCTATGTTGTTCTGACAAGTCAAAACAACAGAAAAGTTGCTTTCAGTTCAGACAAGTGAGACTAACAACTGCAGACATCTCAAATGCTAATATATCTAGTATGAGCTGTTGTGCATGGTGCTCATTTGGGGCTTCCTATTGGATATTAGTCCAACAGTGCCGGTGGAAGTAGTGATGCCTTCTGTGGTGGATAATTAACGACTGTTAGAAAATGCAAAAAGCTCCACAGTGAGGAGTTTGTGGAGAACAAGAGCTTCATTAAAGACTTTAGGCCAAATTTTGCTGGAATTTGTCTTTGTGCGCCTTGCTGTCACTTCTGATGTAACTACAGATATCTGCGACGTCATTTTGCCTCGTCAAAACTCTCATTTAAGACATTTGTAATTACATTTTGACTGGTCATAACTCCAGTTTCAGATATGTACAACGCCATTCCAACTAGTTCAAACTCAATTTGAGATATCTTAGAAAGACACTTGAGATATGTTGAATTGAGGGGAATTAAAGATATCTGAGACAAGTCAGAATTAAGCTGGAGATATGAGAAAGTGGAATCACAACAAGCTGGAGATATGCACAGTTCAGATTGTAGATATCTGTATTGAAAAACACATGAATGGTGAAGGTGATGTAATCTTTTCCTGGATATCTGAAATGTTCTTTCCGAGCGGGAAGAATTGAATTACGGATATATAACTGCAGAGCTAAGTGTAGTGGTTTCCAGGTTTAATATCTATTTTTATGTGTGTTTAACAGAGGAGTGAGGTATTCTGCCGTTGGTGTGTCGACCACCTTCTGGTCAGACTCTGAATGGTTTGGCCTCTGGTCGTGCAATGAGGCGTTGAGGACCTGCTACATCCAGATTCCAATGCCACTGAAGACATGATATTGATTCACTCTGTGGAGATGGGGCTTTTTTCCCCCTCTTTTTTTCTTTCTTGTCGTTGCTGAAAACTCACCCAAACGTGAAGAGAACGGTTGCAACGGTGAGCTTTTACAAAAGCCGAGGACAAAAGGACCGAGACGGGGCAGGAAATATCTGCTACCATCTCCCTAATTTGCATTTAATTACGGGTGTCCCTGTGAGATTTGCATAACAGGTTGCACTCATCAGGTACATGAACAAATAAGTAGATAATCAATCAATGCATTCATCAATCATGCACTTCATCTTTAAATGTCACACCCCCGGAAAATCATTATCCTCCCGGTTGAGCTGTTCATTATATGGAGGCGACTTGGGAGGGTCACAAATAAACAAGAAAACAGATAATCTACTGATGCATTAACCATAATCTCCCTCTTAGTCAATCAACTGTTCGTTTACTACCTCTGAGCGGGTCTGTTGGCCCTCGGAGAACACGGCAGACTGACAGCACACACCCACACATGCACACCAGTGGGTGGATTTGTGTCTAATAGAGGTAGCTCACTACACAACAACCCCCAGCTATAGAGACACATTCATGTGCAGCAGCAGCAGCAGCAGCAGCAGCAGCAGCACTATACTGTAGAGGAGGATATCTATGGTCTCCCAGGGGTAGCATTCGCCAAGAAAAGCCTTATGCAGCACACTGCATGCCAATCGGCCGGTGAGGTCATGGGGGATATGTTTTCAGATGGTCTAACTTATGCTGGAGCTCATGTGAGAAAAGCCTCTGCAATCCACGTCTGGGCAGGAAATCAGGGGGAAGCGGCCCTCGCGTGGGGAAGTTAATGAGATGAAGTCTGCTCGGTTCGGGGCCGACGCGATGGCACACGGCAGCGTCTCACCTGGGTGAAGCAGTCGAACATCTGTGCCGCCACCAGAAATAAGCTCTGTTGTGTCAAGGAGGTAAAGTGATGCTGCAGCATGATGGGAAAATGGTATCGACAGAGCAGTGAAACAGGCCCTCATCCGGGCCGCTTTATGAGGCCAAATGGAGCTGCTGCTTCTGCTCAAGTGGATCATGTTTTGACTGAGCTGCTAGAAATTCTATTTTGTTGGGTAAATGTTCCAAACATCCTGACCAAACAAGGATGCTCTCATGGACTCGCAGGTTGTTGTGTTGGTTTTTTTTTCTGAATGTTTCTCTGAGCTGTGACACCCTTTTTTTCCTACAGAGTCTGCCAATGTTAGGATGTGATAGCTCTTGGGTGACAGCCTTGATGCCATGGCAACACAGAGAAACGTCAGTTTTTGGGTGAGATGTAATCAGTGGCTGATTTTCAGATAACCTAATAATATTTAGAACAAAGCAAGCGTCCTCTCAGGAGGAGATGGACCTTGAAAAAGTCCGGGGTTTTTGGTTGAAGGCCGGAGCGGTTGAAGCCATGGTAGCATTCAGAGCTAATTCTGAATCATTAAGAGTCCTAATAAACACCTAAATGGCTCGATGGGATGCAGTTATTTTCCAGTGTGTGTGGATGTGTGTGCCAGGGGGACGGCATACTAAGCAGACCCCGCTGCATCAATAGAAGTGCTGTTCATCACCGTTTACATCTTCCCCGTTTTTCCCTTCACACCACATCACAAGGAGCACCTTGCCGGAGCGCTGCTACACTTTTTCATCTTCTTCATGGTGCGTTTCACTGAGGCAGGTGACAAATTGAAATTCAGATCACTGTGTTTGGATCTTAATTCTTCTCGGGGGGCTTACGACCTGGGATTTTCTTCCGGAAAGAGGAATGCAGAATCCTTGAACACCACGTCTGAATATCAATACGGCCTTCTCGGGGGAATTTTCTGCACATGGAGGGCCGGCAGGTGTGTGGATATTTAAATTCAGAGCAGTTTCAGGTACAAAAAGTGCAGAAAACACACCTCTGTCGACATGACGGCAGCAAAGCACAGCCCCTCAGGTGGTGCTTTCTGCCTCACACTGCAACAGAAATATCTAAATAATGCATATTTCCCCTTGTAAGTTGGAGCATCACAAGTTTGTGCTGGCGTCAAATCTTAATAAGAGCACCAAACAAAAAGCTTTTCAAATTTGGGTCAGTGGATGTGGAGCTGCAGAAGATGAACCACACATCACTCCTGTGCCATCAGCTGAAGGTGGCGAGCGCCTAAGTGCGTCCAATGTAGCAGCGAGAGCAAACAGAAGCAGCAAAATGAGGCGTGGGCCTGGTTTCACTGGTGTAGCAGTTACAATGGAGCCTCGGGCACTCATGAATAATAAGATATGTGATAACTAACACTCCACAGAAAGACAGGACCATTACACCTAATCCTTTATGAGGAAGAATCACCTGGAACATATTCTCTGCTCATCTGACAACATCCCTCCCTCATCAGCTCCACACATTTATGCCCATTATCAGGTTTATTACTTAGCCTCATTTAGACTTTATCACTGCTGAATGACTGATGTGGAATTTGCCGATCAGGGCTTTAAACGCTGATATGCAACATGGATCCTGTGGGCTGATAAAACACACAATAAAACTGTTTTTTCTTTCTCCCCTTGAATTCCCACTTTCACCTGTGGGAGAAACACACAATGCAGCCTTTCTAAAAATAAATCCATCTAACTGACTGCAATTTGTGGGGCTTTTTTTGTGACCTTGCGGTGCAGGTCCTGGGCTGGTGGCCACAACCCCAGATGATGGAGGGGCTCCTGGGAGAACTACTTAAAGTCCATATTTAAGCGGAAACAAGAGGATGCGAATGTGCAGAAATGTTGGATTTACCTTGCAGATGAAGCATCAGAGGAGGGAGGTGGGCTGGAGCTGGTTCCCTTCGGATGAGAGCATTCTGCTCCCCTCCACGAAAAAAGATGGGAGCCTCTTCGGAGGAGAATTTCAGGTGTCCCGAAACACGCGTCTTGGCTCCTACAACATGTGACGGCCTGCGAAACAAGCGATGTCCTTCAAGAAATCCATAACCAGCAGGATAAAGGACGATTCCCGCTGCGATCCGCCCGCACCGCCGCCAAATTCCGGATTTTCAGTTAGAAAAATAGACAGAAAAAACGCAGCCTGAAGGGTCCCGGTGTGGCTGTGAGGCTGCAGCTGTGCGGGATTCTCCTCTACTGCGCATCCGCCTTGTGTTGCACCTCCACCACCAGAGAAAACGCCTTTTGTAGCGACGGGCTGCTTCAAATCTCCACCGCGCTGCTGACTGACTGACTGACTGGAGCTCAATCCGGCCAGATGTTCGGATCGCTTTCACCGGGTTTTTTCTTTTTTTATTTGCTTGCTGGCGACGTAGAGCTCAGTGTGAGTTAATCCAGATTGACTGAAAGGTTGCTGCCGTAATATATCCCCCCCTCTACCCCCTGACTACTGTCATCCACCGACCCGGCTCCATTTCTGACCAGAGGTGCTGTGCGCTGAATGGTAATCGGTGCGCTCCGAGCTGCACAGAGACCATTTGTGTGCACAGACAGATGCAGTGCCTCCCAGCCTATCTCACAGGCAAGCATCATAATTTATTCATGTAGATTGAACTCCACTGCACGAAAATGCAGCAGACCTATAATATTCTCTGAGAGTTCAAATTAAAAAGAAGACGATAAGGAGCTGGAGTGGCTGAAATGTTGATCCAGATTTTGATTCTAGTTGTTGGAAATCCATCTATTGCTGTGGATTTTCCCTTGTTCAAGGCAGCTGGTGTGACTAAAGCCAAATATAGCAGCCTATAGCTGAGAATTCTTGCATGTATTACATAGATTACTGGCAAGAAAGTGTTGAGTTGGCTGAAAGAGTAAAGGCCTGGCTCCCTGTGGGTCCACTTGGCACTGGACCCAACACTACCTGATGCAATGATCCTATGGCCTTTTGTGCAAGTTGGCAGAGTGGAAGCCTATACGTGCACGAGTGTGTTACAGCAGCAGACGTTGAGCTTCTTTATTCCTCCGTGAACAATGACCCATAGGGCCTCCTGGCACTTTGAAATGGGTGTTTGTTGTCATCCAGAGAATTACCCCGAGAAGTTCTGCTCCAGATCAATAACTCCATGCAGTTACAACACGTCCACTTGAGATCAATATGAATCGCCTAAGTGGCTTAAGCATTCATAGTTATCCAGAACTGGAGAGACAAGAGAGCTGTAATCTGTGAACAGATGACCGTATGTTGTTGTTGTGCACAAACTGACACACATGTACACCAATCCGCCACAAAATAAAGCCTAAATAACAGTGAATAACATTGATTATCTCATTTCAGTACAATGTTCTGCTGGGAATACCTTTGGGTACCAAAAACTGCAGTTCCTCAAATGTCCACTTGAGGCTGCCTCCAAAAGTGAGTCAGTCTCCATAGACCTCTATGTTCAAATGTACAACTTTACAGCAGAGATAAACATACTTACAACCTGGTACAAACAATGGTTTGGGTCTCTATAGCTAGTTTAATTATTCATGACCACTGATTTTTTTTTTTTTTTTTTTAATAATTCACATGTTTATATTGTATTATAGATAATTAAGGGTGTTGCCACTCATGGGACAGTCCATGATTCTACCTCTTTGCTTATTTTTGGATTATCTGGCAATCATTAGGCACCTGATTCAGAAATGATTTTACAGAAAACCCTAATAACACTAGACTAAATGTAGTCTGTCTTAACTCAAATTATGATCCTTCTTCTCAAACTAGCCAAGTAGTTTTAGCGCCTAAACTTAGCCCAACACAGACTGAAACACAATAAGTGAAACTCAAAATGAGACTTGTGTTGAAAAATAAATCTGTAATGATTGTCTGAAATGGGAATAAACCTCAATCCCGCTGGGGAAAAGGTGGCTCCCTTACTTCAATGATTTTCTTTGCAATTAAAGCTCTATCTTAACTTACCGCTTACACCACCTCCAATCTTTAATTGTGGACTCTAAAGTAAATCATTGCTCAACTGCGATTAAGTGGCACGATAAGGGCCCACTGAGCTACTAGAAGGTGGAGGAGGTCCCTGCCTGCTCATATGTATGAGAATGATGTTAGCTGCTAGCATTTTTGGATGGTAGAATAACATCTGAAACAGGTTAAATTTCCCTTGGGAATAATAAAGTATCTATCTATCTATCTATCTATCTATCTATCTATCTATCTATCTATCTATCTATCTATCTATCTATCTATCTATCTATCTATCTATCTATCTATCTATCTATCTATCTATCTATCAGATCCATCCATCCATCCATCCATCCATCCATCCATCCATCCATCCATCCATCCATCCATCCATCCATCCATCAAGGCGGCATAGGTTGGAGTCACCTACCTCAAATTCAAAACTGCTGTTCTGGAAACCTGTAGGTGATGACATGGTGAGTTTGTCCATATTTATGTGCAGTCAGTGGTAAAAATTGCTCAGGAACAACTCAAGGAACACGATAAAGAGGTCAGAGTTTGGCCTCCAAACTCCCCTGATCCTAATCCAATCAAGCATGTAGGGGTTGCACCAGAACAAGCCTTAGGATCCATTTCTGATGTCCCAGGACTTCCCCAGAGGTCCCATGTCCATACATCGACAGGTCAGAGCTGATTTGGTGGCACCAAGAGGATCTACACATAATTAAGTGGATGGTTTTAATGCTGTGGTTCATCAGTGCATTAAACCTTATTGCATTCTGTCACCCAGCAGTCAGGAGATTTTCATCAATTCATGTCCCCTTCAATCCGTTTTCAGAATGAACACACGCCAGCAGCCTGCAGTAAAAACCTGGTAGAATAAGTGATTCTGCTACAATGTACTAGCATTTTGCTGGTGGGAAGTGTGAATACCAAGGCCTGCCTGCGACCTCCTGTGAGTGTCTCATCAGAGTCATCCTGAGCTGACAGTTGGCGGTATGAAATGACACCGACATGTCTTGATTTTTTTTTTTTTTTTTGCTTCCTTTACTGTTGTGATTCGCCCTGGGCTGTCACTTTGTCACACTGATGGCTGCCATCCAGGAACTGCTGGTAGGTGAGTCCGTCCGCTCGCTCACCTGTCCGGCTCTTCAGCTCCAGGTAAAGGCCCACAGAGTCCCTCGGAGGGTCGGCGACGCTGCGACTCCACAGGGTCTCTGTGATCCCCAGCAGCTCACGTACAGCAGCAGAGATGACCTGCAGAGCACAGCGGGAATGACTTCCTTTGATAACACACACTGCATGTTTACATCACTATATTTAATAAGTGTCAGTCTCTTAAGGAGAAGTGGCATCATTGGAAAAAAAGGTTGCAGGGTTACACTCCTAAATACAAATATCAAATATCTTAAACCAAAATAGACTTGACAGGCACTTGTTTACTGTTTGTTCGAGATCCTTCATTATCAGCTCACTCACAGACTTCAGCTTCATGCTGAATACATAAAGGCGCTTTTAGCCAATTTATTCCTGACCTGAGGGAGAGATAAGAACATTAACTGTAAACAGCATATATGTGATAGAGCTGATTGGAGGTGTTTGCTGCCAGTGATGCTCGGTTACAACACGCTACTTTAAATGGATGCCACAAAAGGAGAAGAGCCAAACAAGCTGCGCTACAAAGCTGGCACAAAGACTGAGACTTTCTGCTGTTTACAGTCCACTTACAGAGCAATCTGCAGAGTTCTAATACAACTCAATATGCAACTATTTTATATATATGTGTATATATATATATATATATATATATATATATATATATATATATATATATATATATATATATATATATATAGATATATAGATATATATATATAAAATAAAATTTTAATATTTCTTTGTTTGATTTTTATGTAATCAACTCTTGCACCCTGTGGATTGTCATAATAAACTGTAATTACCATCACAGTTTAACACAATCAGATGACGTCTGAAGTGATGTGCAGCAAGTCCTGTGAGTCAGTGTGAGTCAGAGCTTCAGTTTAAAATGATTTTAAAAACCCACCTGTATAGATTAGCATTTGTGGAATATTATATAAACTCTTTTCTTAAAAAAAGGTGTCTTTCTAAGGCACAAGGAAATTTTACTTTCATAAAATCAGTGATCAAGAACAAGTCAATGTCTTAAATGTGTGGTGCAAGCGATAATGTCAAAAACAAATTTAAATTTAATTTCTCTGCTTCATCTTTGGAAAAATATTCTGAGACTGAGTTTTTGTTTTACGATATAATTCAGAGCTGCAAGTCCATTTACCAGAACGTCAGGAAGATATGGATTTACATTATTTGATATAAAACATCAGAATTATAGATTGTGAAATGATTTTGATAACATTATCACCATCATTTCTGCCATTTGACTTATTTTCCAGTAAGTAATAATTTCTATAAAAACCCACCTGTACAGATAAGATTTTTTTAAATATCTTTTCTAATTATAAATTTTAAAATGTTTAATTTGTTGTTGCTATTTTTGTAAAGTACCTTGGAACTCCAGTTTCAATTATTATTATTATTATTATTATTATTAGGGTCCGAGCACCAAAGGTGCGAAGACCCTATTGAAACCCTGTGGTTTATTATTAGGGTCCGAGCACCGAATGGTGCGAAGACCCTATTGAAATGCTAGGGTTTATTAGGGTCCTCGCACCACGAAGTGGTGCGAGGAACCTATTGAAACCCTAGGAATTATTATTATTATTATTATTATTATTATATTTTTTTTGTACGGACGGGGAAAACGCATTTTTGACGCCCTAAACATACACGAAAACGCATGAAAATCGCCACACACATCAGGACTGGCGAAAAATTTGATATTTTAGGGGAATGGCACGCGTGCATGCCAAAATGGCTCAATAGCGCCCCCTAGAAAATTACGAAAATTCAGCCCCCGGACAGCGTTCGACCTAGACTTCTGAAATTCGGCACACATATGTAACTCATCAAGACGCACAAAAAAGCCTCTTGCATCATTACCCATAATGCAACAGGAAGTCGGCCATTTTGAATTATGAGTCATGTTTTGGACAATTTTGTGTCATTTTTGGATATTTTTTAAAATCTATAAACTCAAACAGCGTAACTCCAAGAGAGCTGAAATTTGGCCAGGATGTACTCCAATCACGGGTGATCAAAAGTTATCAAAACGCTCCGCAAAAGTCTGAAGGCGTGGAAATGGCGAGCCACGGAATGCGGCCATTTTGAAATATGATTCATATTTTGGACATTTTGTCATTTTTGGACATTTTAAAAAGCTATTAACTCAAACACCGTAACCACGAGAGAGCTCAAATTTGGTCAGGATGGACACCAGTCATGGTTGATCAAAGGTTATCAAAATACTCTGCAAAAGTCTGATGGTGTGGCCATGGTGACCAGCAGAATGCGGCCATTTTGGATGTCTCGCCATGAAACAGGAAGTGCTGTCTAACTAGCCTGGACATGCATCAATCTGCCTCAAACTTTACATGTGTGATCAGAGTCCAGCCCTAATCACATCCATAGGTCGATATAGACTCACTGTCATAGCACCACCTGGCGGCCATTTTGAATTTTTCGCCATGAAACAGGAAGTCATGTCTAACTAGCCTGTACATGCTCCAATTTGTCTGAAATTTTACATGTATGATCAGAGTCCGGCCCTAATCACATCTTTGTGGCACTTGGTGGCCATTTTGGATTCCTCGCCATTAAACAGGAAGTGCTGTCTTACTAGCCTGTACATGCTCCAATTTGTCTGAAATTTTACATGTATGATCAGAGTCCAGCCCTAATCACATCTTTGCACCACTTGGCGGCCATTTTGGATTTCTCGCCATGAAACAGGAAGTGCTGTGTAAGTAGCCTGTACATGCTCCAATCTGCCTGAAACTTTACTCTCTCAGTTGCAGCGCCTCCTGGTGGATATGCGTGGGCCAGTCGGGCCGCTCGGATGCGAGGACCCGTCCAACGCTGCTTGCAGCTTTTATTGGTTTAGTGGTTGGAAGTCAATAAAACATTAGCGTCAGTCAAATTGAATGCGTCAGTGGATGGAAGTGGTGGTTGCCTTGTGCTGCTCTTCACTTCACTGCAGCTCCATGGCTCCATCTGCTGGACGGACAGAAGTGCAGCAGCTGATGGCAGCTTCTTTGACCTCACGCTGCTGTCAGACCCCAGATTAGGGTTTATTTCAGATATATATAATAGAAAATAGTAATTAAAAAATAAGCTGATGTTGTATTTTTGCAGCAGTGAGTTTTACAGGGTTAAGAGCAACCATTCAAAGGTTATTACTGAGGATTTTAAACAAAAACATTCAGGCAAACAGTTAACATCATAGGGTGCCTGACATGTTTGTTTTTTTTCCGGGTCGATACAGATTTTTTTGTAATCAAGGAGATCAATAACCAAGATTTGGAATCACTACACATTTGCAGAAAAAATAAAGTCTTTGAACAGCACATAAAGTTAAGTTAAAATTAAAATAATCACGAGTTGCAGGCTTTGCTTATTTATGTTTTACATGCTGAAGTTTTCCTTCAGTGTTTCACTGATCAGATTGTGCTGTGGGCAGGAACAAGATCAGAGGGAGGCAGCTGCAGCAGACCCAAAGTAGTTTCACATTCATTTATCTGATCAGATTTCAGGGGGCTTTTTCTTTTTAAGAAATGGGACCAATAATTGAAAACATGCTAAATATCAGATGGGATCATTGGTGTCACAGGACATCTGCAGACACAGGTCAAAGATTACAAGGAGTTTATTTAACGAATGAAACTAAAACCAACACAGAAAGGATAACTAAACCAAGGTGAAAACAAAAAGGGGAAACCAGACTAATTGTAGGAGAAAGGTTCTGGTTTCAAAGTCTCTGGTCTGGCAGAGAGCGGAAGAATGAAGAACCGGCCTTCGTGGATTAAGGTGATTGAGAACAGGTGAATCAACCCCCACACCCGTGAGAGAGATGGATGGATGGATGGATGGATGGATAGATAGGTAGGGAGGTAGATGGACCATAGATAGATGGATGGATAGGTAGATTCTGCAGTGGGGAAATTTTCAGTGTGGCAGTAGCAGATAGGGAAAAAAGTAAAAAGAAAAGCAGCACTCAGTGCACAGATATAAATAGATGCTTCTCCTTAGAGAAGAAATAGAAATGCTTGTAAAAAAAAAAAAAAAAACCTTGTGAAATTGCACATATTGACTTATTTACATTTTATTGCAGTTACTTCATGGGTGATCTGAACTACTGGGAGCAGGCTTGATTGAACACAGTCTGACTGCTGCAGGAAGGAAGGACCTCCTTCAAACATCGTGGGTGAAGCAGTCTGTCCCTGAAGGAGCTGCCGGTGATGGTCCTGTTTCCTGCAGGGGGTGGGAGATGTCCTCCATGATAGACAACAGCTTTGTCATCATCCTCCTGTCTACCACCAGCCCAGGACAGAGCTTGCTTTCTTAACCAGTTTCTTTAGTCTCTTCCTGTCTGCAGCCGTGATGCTGCTGCTCCAGCAGACCAGTCCATACAGGATGGCTGATACCACCACACAACCATAAAAGGTCCTCAGAATTGCTCCCTGCACCCCGAAGGACCTCAGTTTCCTGAGCAGGTGAAGTCTGTTCTGACCTTTCTTACACCGTGCGTTGGTGTTCTATCTCTAGACATGTTTGAATGTCTTTATCAATAAATGGTCAAACACATGTTGAGTGTCAGCTCAGCTCTTTGTTCCACACATGTATATGTTCCTATGTGATTGGTGTCTTGCAGTCAGAGTGTAAAGAATTGAAGCTGTCAGAGGCTTTCTGTGGTGAAGAGGCTGCAGGACATCAGCTGCTCCAACAGGTGACGCCTTTGTTCTTTGGCTCCAACCAGAACCAGCAATAAATCAGCATGAGCTGCAGCTTATCCACCTCATAGAGTGTATAATAAAGAAACCAAGAGGTTTTAGTTGATAGCTGTCTCTACTGAATGACCAGCAGTGTCTTGTTCAGGTTGTGAGGAGAAGTAAAAAGCTTACAGCAGCTGGTATTCCCAGGTAGTCTCCCATCCAAATACTAACCAGGTCCAACCCTGCTTAGCTTTGCAGATCAGATGAGATTGGGTGTATTCAGTCTCAGAAACAAACCTTCAATGTAAGTTCTGTACCTCACATGATTCAAATCTCCACTCACACCTTTTATTTGTCCTTTGATTGCTCCAGTACTGATTGATGCCATCATTTAAGCCAATTTACAACAACACTTTGTAGGAAATGTGGTGCAGAGGTAAGTTCTGTGCCTCACATGTTGAAGGTCCATGGTTCAAATCCCCACTCACACTTTTTATGTGTCCTTTGGATGCTCCAGTACTAATTGCTAGCATCATTTAAGCAAAGTTAGAGCAGCATCTTGTAGGACAGGTGGTGTAGAGGTAAGTTTTTTGCCTGGCATGTTGAAGGTCCCCGGTTGAAATCCACCTTAGTACCTTTATTATCTTCACCTCCTTAATAGTTTTGTGTACCATCATTTACGAAAACTAACAGTTACACCCAGTAGGAAGGATAGCGCAGTGGTAAGTTATCTGCCTCTCATCCAGGAGGTTTTTGGTTCGAATCCAGCCCAGGGCTCTTTTGACACTTTTTAAGATAAGATAAAGATAAGATAAAGTTCTTTATTTCTCCCCACTCCAGGGGAAATTTACATTGTTACAGCAGCTTTATTTACAATATATACATACTTTGGCTGTATGACAACCTCTTTCAACCATCATTACAACAAAGTCCACGAAGGACCTTGTGTGAAAGATAGCTCACACATAGGTTGTGTGTCTGTCATGTGGAGGGTCATGGTTCGAATCCCCACTGGGAACCTTGTGGAGGATGATAGTGGAGTGGAAAGGTTGTGGTCTGTGGTGTGGAGTGTCAGTGGATTGGAGTTGAAGGGTGGTTCCTGGCAGAACCAAGATGTTGCCTGAAAAAGGCAAAGAGCGCAAAGAGCGCAAAGAGCGCAAAGAGCGCAAAGAGCGCAAAGAGCGCAAAGAGCGCAAAGAGCGCAAAGAGCGCAAAGAGCGCAAAGAGCGCAAAGAGCGCAAAGAGCGCAAAGAGCGCAAAGAGCGCAAAGAGCGCAAAGAGCGCAAAGAGCGCAAAGAGCGCAAAGAGCGCAAAGAGCGCAAAGAGCGCAAAGAGCGCAAAGAGCGCAAAGAGCGCAAAGAGCGCAAAGAGCGCAAAGAGCGCAAAGAGCGCAAAGAGCATTTTGATGATTCATAAAACACTGTTGCCGTGGCAACGCATCGTTGCCGTAATAAACAAAGTACTTTTTCATATTTTCATATTTTAGGGAAAGTGCACATGTGTGTTGCAAAATGGCTCCATAGCACCACCTGGAAAATTTCAAACAGTTACTACAGCCAGTACATGTCACCTAGAATTATGAAATTTGATACACATATGTAACTCGTCAAGACACACAAAAATCTAATTGACACCCATGCCCAAAATCCAACAGGAAGTCAGCCATTTTGAATTATATGTCATAGGTTTTGACGATTTTGGGTCCTTTTTAGACATTTTCAAAAGCTATAAACTCAAACAGGGTAACACCGAGACAGATGAAATTCGGCCAGGATGTACTACACACATGGGTGATCAAAAGTTATCAAAATGCTCCGCAAAAGTCTGAGGGCGTGGCCATGGCGGCCTCCCGAATTTTGATACTTCGCCATGAAACATCAACTGCTGTGTAACTGCCCTAAACATGCTCCAATCTGCCTCAAACTTTACACGTGTGATCAGAGTCCAGTCTTGATCACATCCATAGGCCGACATAAACTCTCGGTCGCAGCGCCACCTGGTGGATGGAAGGAAATGCTCTATAACTAGCCTGTACATGGTCCGATCTGCCTGAAATTTTACATGTGTGATCAGAGTCCGGCCCTCGTCGCATCCATAGGCCGACATGCACTCTCGGTCGTAGCGCCGCCTGGTGGACGTGCGTGGATTCGCCGACCAGCAAGGATGCGATGACCCATCCAACGCTGCTTGCAACTTGAATTTTTAACTTGAGTTTGGACTCGACAGTTTTTGTCAGGAGGTTGGACTTTAGGCTTTGTGCTGGAGGGTTGAACCCTGATTTCCAAGATTTTCAAAGTGTACAGACCTCTTGAGTCCTGAGGAGATGAGCTTTCACACAGTGTGAGGGCTGAAATTTTCGAAGTTTCACAGTAGTTGTCTGTAAACTAGAACCTTCAGATAGTCCAAGGACTCGTGTCTTCTATGTCCATGTGTAGTTGTCTGTTGGTTTGAAATGTCAGATAGTCTGAGGACTGAAATGTACAAAGTGTCTTAGTACTTCTCTGTTAGTTAGAAATTTCTGTTTAATCGAAGCCTTAAAAGTTGTGAACATGAGTCTTGATTTCACATTTAGAGTATCCATTTGAGTTTTGGTGAGACGTTCACCTGTGTGCTATTTAGAAATGGTCCAAAAACTTTGATTGTATTCAGTGAAAAGTATAGTTAGTGGTGATCAGAAGGTAACATTAGTTTGATCAATGATTTCAACTATTAGTAGACTTTATGAGGGAAGCAGTTTTGAGAAAAGAGTTATTAGTAAATCAATTCATAGTGCAACCCAGAACATTGAAAGAGGAATTGTTTGAAGAAACAACCAGATGTTTTTGTTTCAGAATAGAAAACGTTTTAAGATATGTAAATTTATGTGTTTTTTTGGATTTTGTTATTGTGTCTTCTGTGTAATTAGATATTCAAAAGTGTCACTGGTGTTTTTCAAATTTTTTGTCTGTATTTAGATTCATCTTAAAAGTTTAGTCTTGTTCTTTTGTCATTCTTTATGATTTTATAATATTAGATTAGATGTCCAAATGTTTTGTCTTTTTAATGTGTAATTGTTGAGTGAAAAGTATTATTGGATGTGATGAGTTAAAATATTATTTTCAATATTAAATGTTTAAACTCTTGTAGTTTGTAATGTTAAGAACTTGTAGTAGATTGTAATGTGTAATTGTATATTAAAAGTTTTCATAGGACATTGTGTTTAATTCCTAGTGAAAGTGTTATTGTCTTTAAGATGTTATTTTGTAAAGAAACATTGAACTATTTAAATAAGTGTACTAGTGTCTTTCACTTGTTGTTTGGATAGGCGTAGTGAGAGACAGCTAGACAACGGGGTAGAAATAAGAACGAGAGCAACTCATACAGCACGGGGTTGCGAGCGGGCATCGAACCCGGGCCTCAGCGTCGGGGACCTAGTACATACGTCAGAGGCGTAACCCGTAGAGCTACATGAGCACACATGTTCTGTTCTTGAAAACGTGAATAAATCCAATAGAAAGTCTAGGGGTAGGGTTAGGGTTGGAGAGGAAGGTCCTTACAGTTGTAATGCAAAAATAGGGTTAAATTAATATTACACATAAATATTTTTAATGTCCAAACGAAGCATCCGAAAATTAAGAGAAATTAATCCCCGGTTTTCCCGTTGGATTTTGGCCGGTCATATAGCACGGCCAAAATCCACCGGGAAAACCCCACATTCATTTTAAGAATTTTTTGGTTAGTTTGACTTAATATTAAATTATGAAAATATGTAAATTTAATATCCATGTTTTTGTACATTGCTACTGTCAGGACCTGCCTCTGTAACCCTAACCCTACCCCTAGACTTTCTATTGGATTTATTCACGTTTTCAAGGTCAGAACATGTGTGCTCATGTAGCTTTACGGGTTAAGCTCCTCACGCATGTACTAGGTCCCCGACGCTGAGGCCCGGGTTCGATTCCCCCTCACAACCCCGTGCTGTATGAGTTGCTCTCATTCTTATTTCTACCCCGTTGTCTGCCTGTCTCTCACTACACCTATCGATCAAATAAGTTAAATAGACTACAACACTGATTTATAAAGTTACATCTTTAGTTATTAAATAAACTTCTTAAATTACTTCGACTTTTATATTTTCCTACTTTATAAATGTTTTCTTGTCTCAAATCTTTCCCTTTGATTTAATGGCATTTTGTTATGTCGTTTCTTTCTTCATTCTTCTTCTTCTGACAACATTTTAACCCCAACCAGGGGTAGATTGGCCATCTGGCGTACCGGGCGATGCCCGGTGGGCCGAAGCACATTTTTGGGCCGGCACAGGGGGTGTCATAATTTAACCATCATATATAAATATAAATCCTTTTTGTCGATCGCGACGGCCCATTGGTTGATTTTCTTGAAGGACATTGGACTAATCCAATGAAATCTCTCAGCCCTCCTCGGCCCGCCCCTCCCCGGCCTCTTGACCAAAGTCATCAAATTTTGCCGTTTGAGTTGGCCGGAAGTGGAGAAGAGCAAAGATGGAGAAACGGCCCAAACGAAAGTGGTGCTCTGAAAAATTGCGCGAATAAACGCTTAAAAGCCTGCAAGTCGATGCAGCAAAATGCTGCTAAATAAGTGACATGTTTGCCGTTGCTTCCACTACTTCACCTGCGGCAGCGACTGCTGCTGCCATGATAGAAAAAGAAGCCGAAGTTCAGGGGGAGTCTGAGGAAAAGGAGTAGGAGGAGAAGGAGGAGGAGGACGGAGGGAGAGACGTGACACAGCAGGGACAGATCGACGAGGTCACATTAGCTTTAAAACTATACCTTAACTGATTCCAGCTCTTTTTCTTTTCTTGATCATCTATGCATCTCTCTCTCTATCTTTCTCTCTCTCAATCTCTCTCTTCATACTTTAAGGTTCCATTTTGGTGAAGAGCTCCACTTTAAATTCAAGTTGGTATTTTTGACAGTTTGTAATAAAATTTTAAATAAAGTCCCTGTGAGAAGTGACAGAGTGTATCTTTTTTTTTTTTTTTTACATGGTTACTCTCTTCCACGTAGGCTGCTGCGTTTTTTTTATTTTTTATTTTTTGAAACAATACAATGTGCACATATATCCTCTGGTATGTCGTATGGCTTGGCATATTGTATAAATAATCATGGTGGGCCACCATGACCAAAAATGCCAGGGCCATATTTTGATCCCAGTCCAGCCCTGGCGCCACCTTGTGGTAGCAAGAAATAGACATTTTTTACATTTTGATGTACTATTCTTAGCACGTTGATCAGATTCACCTCAAATTTGGTGACATAAGCCAGAACACACTGATGATGATTCCCAGAGAAAATGGCGACTCGTCGTCAAAGGGCGTGTCTGTGGCGGCGCGGCGAATTTCAATTTCTCGCCATGAAAATTGAATTATTAATATCTCAGCTGGAAATGGTCCAATCTGGACCAAACTTGATATGGTGGACACCAGTCCGGGTCTGAACACATCCACATTCATAAATTTAGAAATACTCATAGCGCCACCTATTGGCAACAGGAAGAAATTGTCATTACATTTGCACATGCCATTGCCAGAAACTTTGTCATATCATTCAGAAAATTGGTCAGGTGAGTGGTTACACCTAGACGATGCCACAGTGTGAAGATTTTGACGATTCATAAAACGCTGTTGCCGTGGCAACGTATCGTTGCCAGAATAAACAAAGTACTTTTTGACAGGTTAAAAATGGTCATATGCTCGCCAAAATTACCACACATATCTGGACCGGCAACCCATTTCATATTGAAGGGAAACTGCACATGTGTATGGCAAAATGGCTCCATAGCGCCACCTGGAAAATTTCAAACAGTTACTACGGCCAGTACGTGTCACCTACAATTATGAAATTTGATACACATATGTAACTCGTCAAGTCACACAAAAATGTAATTGACAGCCATGCCCAAAATCCAACAGGAAGTCAGCCATTTTGAATTATATGTCATATGTTTTGACGATTTTGGGTCATTTTTAGACATTTTCAAAAGCTATCAACTCAAACAGGGTAACACCGACAGATATGAAATTCAGCCAGGATGTACTCCAGGCATGGGTGATCAAAAGTTATCAAAATGCTCCGCAAAAGTCTGAGGGCGTGGCCATGGCAGGCTCCTGAACTTTGATGCTTCGACATGACACATCAACTGCTGTGTAACTGCCTAAACATACTCTAATCTGCCTCAAACTTTACATGTATGATCAGAGTCCCGCCCTGATGACATTCACATGCTGAAATACAGCCACAGTCATAGCGCCACCTGGTGGATAGAAGGAAAAGCTCTATAACTAGCCTGTACATGGTCCGATCTGCCTGAAATGTTATGTGTCATCAGAGTGTGGACGTGATCACATCCATAGGCCGACATGCACTCTCGGTCGCAGCGCCACCTGGTGGACGTGCGTGGATTCGACGACCAGCATGGATGCGAGGACCCGTCCAACGCTGCTTGCAGCTTTAATTATTATTATTATTATTATTATTATTATTATTATTATTATTATTATTATTATTATTATTATTATTATTATTTCCATTAGAATATTTCTATTTTCAGCTACTTTACACTTCTTCTTACCTACAACTCAGGGGCGAATATTAAAATTTTTATTCCACTATTTGTTGTCTAACTTTGCAGATTTAGTTTACTCATACAAAATATAATCAACAAATAACTTATGATGTAATATTATTGATCAAGTTACAATTTTATTGATTGGGAAAAATTAGGAGAAATTCAAGTCAGCAGACATAAAGTAGTTAAATCACCTTTAACAGCTTCAACATTAAAGTGATGAACACATTAATGTAACAATATTTATAATCCAGTGCTATGATATTAAAATATGCCTATTTGTACAGTGAATATTTTTCCTTTTGGTACTTTAAGTCTATTTTTTGATGCCCATACTTTAGTAGAAATTAAATGCATAACTTTTATTTATGAATGTGTATTTCTTCTTTGTAGTATTGCAGCTTTGACTCAGGATCTGAGTGCTACTGCCATCATTATTAAATATTAAACTGATGCTACTCTGTCTGTTAGAACTTCCTTGAATCTTGTGTGAGCCTCTTTTTTGATATGTAAACAAGCCTCCATAGTAAAATTAATCTCTGAAGTTCAAAAACTACAACAACTACACTTCCTCCTTTTTCTTACAACCTGCATGTCTTTGAAATCTGTGATTCCGAGTCTGGGCAGGTAGATACAGTTCACATAAATGAGTTTTCTTCCTGTGATGAAGTTCTCTGTGAAACAGGCCTGCAAAAAAAAAACAAAACAAAAAAAAAAACAGTAAGATGTGAAATATTATATTCTGGGCTGACAGGTATTTAAACGTTTTTAATTTTAACCTACTTTGTACTGCGGGAATCCTAAAGACTCAATCCATCTTGCAACTTCATGACAATCCCACAGCAGGAACTCCATGTTGCCTGAAAGTAAGTTGCCATGGAAACTGTTACCTGCCAGTAGGTGTAAAAAAGTATTCCCTCAACAGCCACTGTGAATATTAGTCAATTTTGAACTTTGTGTTTAAAAAGCTGTGTCTTGAGTAAGTATGTAAGCTCTTAAAGACAGCGTAGTGTCATTTTAAACCCCCAAATTACCTAAAAATGTCTCTTTTAAGGATTAATAAAATAAAAGAGGCGAGTGTTCCTCGCAGCAGCCAATCAGCGTCTAGTAATTTAGGGCGGTTGGAGTATGGCGCGTTGTGATTGGCTTCTAAAAGAGGAACATCCCGCCCACATATTGAGAGAAGGCGGCCAATGGCGCCGCGCTCAGTTTTCACAGATCAACAAATCATCCGCGCCTACGCTGTTCTGTGGTTTTCGCGACAGCGATGTACTATAGATCGGCTAAAAACGCAGCTTACCGCCGCTCTGTCCTCCGATTCACTCCTGATAGCTGAAGTTCTTTCCACTCCTGCGGTCTGTGGGTCGCTTGAAGGGCTTCGGAGCAGGACTAAAACAAACACCAGGCTCTTCACAATGGCAGCAATTCTCCTCCGCTCTCTTTTAAACAAGAAGGTAAAGCTAACTCATGCTAATAACTCACAGAAGTGTCGGTTTTGTGTGACGCTTACGCAACTCAGAGGAGCTAACAACCCGAGCTGTTAGCTAACAAAGTCAATGCCATGGACACACGTTGCACACAGCTCAGTCCTCATGTTTGCAAGGCTTTAATATTCATGTGGCAGGTTAAGTTAGCAAGGTGAAGACGGGTTTTAATTGCACCTTGACGTAGCTGTCAGTGAAGCATTCAGAAGTGCCTCTGGCTCATTGGAATAAGCAGGAATGTAATGAATGTTTTGGTTTTTGCAGGCCCCCTTACAGCTGGGTCGCATGTGCTACTCTTCCTCCTCAGTGGTAAGACATCACTCAGCCTCTCTACACCTGTCAGACTTAGTTGCATTATGAAATGTTGCAAAAAATAGTATTCAAAGCGCCAATACAGTAAAGTAAACATACTCAGCTGCAGGTGAAACTCCTCCACTTAAGAAAAAGTACAAAGCAGCAAAATTTTGTTAAAGTTTGGAGTAAAAGTCCTGGTTTAGTCCCTCGCTGATATATATTATTATATATTTCATCATTAACTTATTAGTAGTGAAGCATCAGTGTGTCAGCAGTATGTTACTGTTAGACTACTGCAGGTTTGAACTACTTTCAACTACTTAATATGATTTTTTTCTTTACAGAGATCAGTGGGTATGGGTTTATTAAAAATCAAAATGATCAAATATACAATATAGTAATCTGATGAGGATTATTAGCAATCAATGAGATCGCTAACTGATAGTCATAGTATCACTGAAAATACTGGCATCAAAATTTAGAAAAACATAAACTCCAACAAAAATGCCTTTTTGAGTATTTTTAACTTTAATATTTGAAGATAGAAAAAGTATGTTTATTTTATTTATATATATATATATATATATATATATATATATATATATATATATATATATATATATTAGGTAGATTATTTGTAATAATGTAATAAATTATTATTTGGTTGGGCTTGCATTTTAGATTTCTTCTAGTTATTTGGAATAAGGAGCAACCAAGAAATATAATTATCGGATAATATATAATATCAATTATTATATTTGTTATATTTTATCATATTTGTATTATATTGTTACTAAGTTTATTTTGTTATTATTATTGTTGTTTTTGTTATTATAATTATTATTGTTACTATTTTTGTTATGATCATTATTATGAACAATACTCTCTTTGTGAAAAAAACACAAAAAAAACAAACGATGTCCAGATATGTGGACACCAGGTCCTAGGAGATTAAAAATACTTTCAAATACTATTTTTCTTTCATTTAAAAATTACTTTTTGACCATTTATTGTTTATTCCTGACAACAGGTCAGATTACTTACCAGTGAAATGGTTTTGTAGGCAGGACATTGTTTACAAAGTTGAAACTATGACTAGATACAGATGTCTGCCTCAGAGCCAACGTAGAGCTTTTTTCAGTGTATTTATTTTATCAAGAATCATTTAAAAACAACAATGCTAATATTCATTAAAATGTTTTGCATATCTATGGATTGCAGATTAATCTGAGGGATTGTTAAGTGATTAATGGAAGAGCAAAGTAGAAAAAACAAAGTTCTGATACACAAAAATGTGTTTAATTTTTAGAAATTTTCATCCTAAATAATAATAAAAACTAAATTTATTGTATTACAGTTGCCATAGTTAGATATATTATCATGGAAATATTATCTTTGGAGTTGAAATAAACTACGGGTGTAAACTTTTTCCCCCAAATACGCCGCTGCACATCTTGTCATGGGCTGTTTTGAATGGTGGTCACCCTAATAACCATTAACGGTACTGACATTAGTCTGTGCACATCAGATAATTAGTAACTCTAGAATCTATTAAGTACATCAGTAGCTCATTTAGTGTCTTAACTCTCATACTGACCTAGTTTTCAACAAGCCTTAATATTACTGGAGCATAATAGGATTCCTAAAATTCATACGTGGCTTTTGGTTTTTGTGTGAACTACTTTATATCCAGTTTTTAAATACAGGGATTATAGATAAATCTGAGGGCTCCAAACATGATTAATGGGAGAGGAAAGAGGAGAAAAAATGAAGTTCTGATGCACAAATGTGTTCAAAGTTTTTCTCTAATCTTTGATTTTTGCTGAGATATTGGAGCACTTATTAAAATGTGAGGAGTTTAAAGGCTGTAGTGGATATAAAATGTGAAACCACTGCTTGAATCTTTAACTGTGGTGTATTTTAAATACTTATGTTGTCCTTGATGTTGGATAAAATTAAAGAGTACAGTTTTTCCCACTGAAATTTAATGGAAGTATACAGTAACATAAAATGGCAAAATTTAAGTAAAGTACATCAAAATGCACTCAAGTTCAGTACTTGAGTAGATGTACTTAATTACTTTCTACCACTGGAAGTTAGCTTGTCACACACTGATATTTTCATTTTTGGTCACACACCGTCCCATAATAACAGATCAATGTTTTTACAAATGTTGGCAAAGTTTGTTTCATTGGAAAAAACATATTTGTGTTCATGTGCCTTGAAACTCTAAGTGGAGCTGAGACACATCTTGATTTCTTGGCTTTGTTTGAAGTCTCTTCAGATTTTGTTGGTGGATTAAGACATCGGCTGCCAAAACCAGAGAATACACACAGAGGAAAACATTTTCTTCTCAGGAATTAATACATATTTGTGGCTTTTTCAGTTCCTTTGTACATGGCAAATGATTAAAACTGCAAGAAATGCTTAAACTTTTTTTGATGATTAAATTAATGAGCAGCTATTTTGATCATTGATTAATCGCTTTGAGTATTGGTTTTTTTTTTTTTTTTTTTTTTAAAAGAAAAAAATATCTAAAATTTTTTGATTCCAGCTTCAAAAATGTGATTTTTTTTTTCTGGTTCCTTTGCTCCTCTGTGACAATAAAATGAGTGTTTTTGATTCGTGGACAAAACAAAACATTTTTTGTCTTGTTTTTTTTAAACACTGATCAACATTTTTCACCATTTTCTGACATTTTATTGAGCAAGCGACTAATCAATTAATGAACAATGTAACTGAGATGTTAATAAACAATGAAAATAATCATTAGTTGAAGGCCTGTTGAGAAATCATTACTAAAGCCACTGAAAAAAAAATTCCAATTAATTAATGCACATAGCTTCTTTAATTGCTCTGTACATTGCAACAGATTGGAGCTGCAGCAATTAATGATTAGTTGTCAGCTACTAAAATAATCAATGAATTTGAGTATTTTGTTTTAATGGAAAAAGTCCAGCTTAATTAATTTCAGCTTCTTAACTGTGAATATTTTCGGGTTTCTTTGCTCATTTATGAGACTAAACTGAGTATCTTTCTCATTAACTTTTGCTTCGTTGGTCTTGATTGACATTTTTCAGCATTTCTTAGAGCAAACAACTAATTAATTCCCAAGAAAATAATCAGCAGTGAATACATTTTTTAAGTTGCAGTGCTATAATGTATATTTTGCATTTATTATTTTTTCTATTATTTATCAGCTGCCATTTTTTGATTAGTAGTTTAGTCAGTCCAAGATATTTGGTTTACAGTTATGTGAAATGCAGCTGTGAATCCCACATTTTCTGAAGTGGTGTAAAAGATATATATACTTTTTTGACTTTTACAATGTGTAAGTATACATATTATACTGAAAATCTGCATACAAGTATACATATTATACTGAAAATCTGCATAGAATTAGCAGGAAGTTTGGGATTGAATTTATTTTTTTAAATCCTCTCATGTATGATGGATGAATCCTGATTATTAGAGTAACTGGGGTACTTTTTTCCCATAAAATTACAGCTGCTACTACAGAGGTGGGGTCAAAATTTAACATTTTCACTTAAATTACACCCTAACTGTAAATTTTACCTCCCATATCTTCTAACCGTACGGTGTCTATACATTTAGAAGGCTATTTTTTGGGGTGAAAGGTGACTATTAGAATCTGTTCCTGTGGAATCTAGCTTTTAATAAGCAGCTTATTTTAGCTACGACGAAAAATTGTAAGGAATTTTATGCATTTATGTCAGGTTTTAAATCTTAAGTGTTTCCATCATTTATAAATCACATTGTGTTCTTTATTGGAATTAATATGACATTTTTGTGCCATGTATCAGACATTTGATTTATTTTATTTATTTAGTGTAAAATTTTCATTCTGCAGCCAGTTTGTGCCTGAATAAACCATCCTAAAACCTTGAGACAGCACACATATTCGGAAAATTTAGTTTTACAGCAGGTGGACAAGTATTACTGGAATATTTTTAAAACTTATTGAGGCGTGGATTTTTTAAAGTCTGCAAATATCGCTTGTTTGTTTTTTTCCCCTGTTTTTGGGTGTCCATATATGGCAAAAATCCATCGTAATTGTGCCAGACTGACCAAAACATTGCAGATTTTTGCCCTTAAAAGCAAAATGATGGGTATACAGCATCTTCAGGTAGCCTTTTTTGAATGCCTAAACTTGCTCTCTATTGGTTTAATTTTAAGAAATATTGAAAATTTGAACACTCACGCTGTAAAACTTGATCAATAATTCACCTATGGCTCGAGTATTTGGGATTGCTCCATCATATATATTCATCTTTCACCAGAAATAATGAATTAGAGATTGGGGAGTCTCAAAAAAATATCTTTGCTGGCATGCCATTTCAGATCAGCCAAACTTAAATATCTTTAAATCAGTCTGCACCACAGCTGAGTGGATGTAAAGTAAAGCAGTCTGAAGAGCTTTAGGAAGTCACTGTACACGCTGTGATGGATAGATGTCCTCAGTGAACTTGGTAATGATGTAACCAGCAGGCCAGAGTTGATTTAATCATATGCTCCTGTGATCTTCTAGCCCACCACCAAGCTGTTCATAGATGGCAAGTTCGTCGAGTCCAACACGTCTGAATGGCTCGACGTTCACAACCCGGTGAGTATTCGTAGATTAACCTGCGCGGTAACGAGATCTGGCTGGTGCAGTTTTGTAGCAGGAACTTGTGAACATCAGAGACGCGGAAATAAGTCTTGATTTGCCAATTTCTAATAGCCTGATTTGTAAAGCGAGGGAAGTCAGAGCGCAGCCTACACAGCCCGTCATGTTTTATATCCTCTGAAAGGCCAGGCGGCTGTGTAGCTTGTCAAGTATAAGCCTCTAGCAGTGCTCTGATGGCTGATTATATCATGCAAAAACATGCATCTGCTTTCATCGCATGAAATTTCAAGCCTGTAAAGAGCTGAAAACAAATATTTGGATTTAATATTAATGAAATACTGTGCGTGGCTTCTTCTCGCTATCCGTCTGCGTCTCCTCAGGCCACTAATGAAGTTGTAGGACGAGTTCCCAAAGCGACCCAGGAGGAGATGCTGGCGGCTGCAGACTCCTGCTCCAGAGCCTTCCACTCCTGGTCCGAAACCTCCATCCTCAGCAGGCAGCAGATCTTCCTGCGCTACCAGCAGCTCATCAAGGACAACATTGTAGGAAGATCTGCAGCTCACGTGCATATCTCTGTCAGATTAATGCTCACTGATGTTTTAAACTGACCCTCTAATATTTCAGAAAGAGCTGGCTAAAATCATCACCTTGGAGCAGGGCAAGACTCTCGCTGATGCAGAGGGGGATGTATTCAGAGGACTGCGTAAGTACTGCTGGATTTTGATACCCTGATCGGATTAGAGTGCTGCTGAATACGTGGCAGAGATCAGATTTCTGTGTTGAAACTGGGGCTCTATAGTATCTTTATATCCTGATGAAAAGTCTGTAACTTTGGCACAGGTTTTTATCGAGACCTGAGTGAAAGTTTGATACTCTGGCTGCAGGGCGTCCAGTATTCATGTGTAACTGGACGCTCCCTGCAAAAATGACTTGAATTAGTAATGGGCAAGTGTACTGTGTGGGGCAGATTGGCATAGAGCTGCATGATTATGGCCAAAATGATGATTGTTTTTTTTAAGTCACAATTTTACAGACTAATGCACTTTGACATTTAACCCTCAAGCAGATGTTTCTTTGCTTGTGTCACATTTTAACGGCAATATGAAGTCCTATTCCACCACTATGGAAACAGCACAACCAATGTCATTTATCTTAAAACAGCAAAATGGATTTGTTTTGATTATTTCTCTCAAACCAGAATCAGTATTACATGATGTTTTTCTTTCAAGTGCACACGGGTGTCACCAATACTGTAAAAAAAAAAAAAAAAAAAAAAAAAGGAGGCCCTAAATAGTGTGGATATTTTACTGATTATTAGGGCTGGGACTTTAATGCGTTAATTACAATTAATTAATTACAGAAAAACTAACACATTAAAAAAATAACGCATTCAATCGCACCTTTCTCAGTTCCCTAATTTTTGGCTAGAGTATTTTAAATGTCAATATCACTGTCGATCATCTTTATTTAATTGTCAGGAGCTCCAATCATAATTAACATTTGATGAATTCTGCAGCAGTGTATTGTATCTAGATGCTTAAACTGTTTTCCATGACATGTTTAAAGTCTTTAACATCAGACTGAATATTGTAGCGCTACGAGTACACTGTAGCCCTCAGTTCATTAAAGTGTGACTTCCTTGTTTGTTTTTCTTGTACAGAACTCTGAAGCCTGTGCTTTTACTTGCATTCTGTATAAAGATAATTATGCAGTCCTGTCACTGAGGTGCACTTGTTCACTTTGGCAGCCTTGCATTTACAAGAGTGATGTTGAGAAATTAAAAGAGCCGTGTGTGTCGCGGCTGTTACAAGAGGGAGCTGCCAAATAATATATTTTTTTGTACTTGGGACCGGGTGCCAGTTTTGGGATGCCCGAATTATTCTAGCATGCCAACTTTTCTATTATCAGCTGAGAGACAGGCTTCATCTGGAGGTGTGCTGCCAACGCTGGAGATTTACTACAATTCTGGAGCTAATGGTGCTTGAAGTTTTCACAAGTTTCATTCCAGTTGACTCACAGGAAAGAGAACTGGTTGCATTTTATTTATTTATTTATTTTAAAGTGACTTTTTTTTTTTTTTTTAACAATCTATTTATTGATTTTTCCCCTTTTTTTTACTGAAATAGTAGAAGATGAATGAATTATGAAATTGTTAGTAGAGAGAAATAAAAGGAAAAAGTAAGCTGGAGTGAACCAAAGACAGTCTTTGTCAACTGGAATGATATTGCTTTGGTCGTAGGAAGTTTTTAGCCTAAATACATTGTAAATAAATACAAAAAGCTAGTATTGGCTCATACTGACAGACTGGGAGCTGACCAGCTGCACATATTCATATGATTTCTGAGTAAAGAATTGCATCAACCGGTGATCCAGCACATGAACTGTTGAAGAATATAACACAGACAAGTTTGCTGCTGTTGTTTTAGATGATCTGCCATGTTGGCTGTTGAGTTTTGAAACACAAACTGCTGTTTGCAAAGTTTCCACTCAACTGTTTGGTAATTAGTTTTTATAAAACGCAGCCACACCATCTTGTTTGACATGTTGGCAGTTAGTTTGGAGCTGAGTAAACATTAAATAAGCTAGACGTAACATTCTTCGTCAGGTTCGGCAAGTTCAAAATTGTGAAAATCAGGTCTTTTTTTTAAAAAATTTTTTTTACAGGTAGTCTGCTTCTCCCGCTGCCAAAAAATTGATTAATCCTGAGAAGCTGTTAACATTTCTCTTATAAAAATAACACTGACAATTGTCTAATCAATGACAATTTGGTCGGATGAGAGCATATCGACAAACCAATCAACTAGTAAACCTGGACGCCACAGACCTAAGAAAATGTACAAAATACTGAACAATAAAAACGAACAAAGCAAAAACATACAGCAGTAACTCAGATTCATACACAAAACACAAGAGGTTACAATGAAGATGTGCAAAAAGAACGTTCAATCTGCATCGTGATGTTAGAAACACCAGCTTTCGCATGGTCTTAAAACAATCTCACCTTATATAGAATTTGTCTGTTTTTGAATGTAGTACACGTGTAAGGTGCTGTACTGGCAGCAAGCTCAACAGCACTGTCTGCCAGCATTTTACAGCTGGTGTTTTTAATTAGTCCGTGGAAATAAAATGCTCTTACTTGCAGTATAACTATTAATACAATAGAGTGTGTCATTTTTTGTGTTGCGTATCCGCTTGGGAGGCCCAGGACTTTTCCTTTTTAGATAAAACATTAGATTCTTAGCAGCTTATAGTGTGACCCTTGACAGTGAGTTAGAGGACCAATTTATGTCTCGCGTTTACCACTAATTGGTGAAAAGGCAGAGTTGAAATGTTGTCTACAGTTGGAGGATTAATGCATGACCCTGTGTATTATCTTGAACTGTCGTTGCAGACTGAAACTGATGCAGTATTTCTTCAGATATCTTCGATTGTGACAGACTTCTCCCATGTGCCTCAAAGCACCTGCAAAGTAACATAGTGCAAAACTTCAAGCTTTATAGAATAAACTGACAGACACCTATCCAGCTGTTTGAAATCATTTCTTCTCGAGATCTTTCAAGGGTGTAAATTTACAAGCTTGTTCTGGAGTATAAGGTGAATTAAATTTAATATAAACACCAAATCATCTCATGTCAGTACAGTTTTTGGAGCTAGAATTATCAGTAAATTGTGTCAGATTTGTTTATCTGTGCACATTTTTTTTGGTTGACTTAATTTCTTCAACCCTCAGAGGTGGTAGAGCACGCCTGCAGCATCACCTCCCTCATGCTGGGTGAAACTTTACCCTCCATCACAAAGGACATGGACACCTACACGTACCGCCTGCCCATCGGAGTGTGCGCCGGCATCGCCCCCTTCAACTTCCCCGCCATGATCCCCCTGTGGATGTTCCCCATCGGGATGGTGTGCGGCAACACCTACCTGATGAAGCCGTCGGAGCGGGTCCCAGGCTGCACCATGCTCCTGGCCAAGCTGCTGCAGGACGCCGGGGCACCAGATGGCACGCTCAACATCATCCACGGGCAGCATGCAGGTAAATGTGTGTGTGTTGTTACCTGTTCATTCAGGAGCTCGCAATCTGTGTGTGCGATAAACAACGGGGGGGGGGGGGGGAGGTTCAAGGATGATTCAAACATTAATCATAAACCCCCCGGCAATATGTAGATAGGAAATTTCCATAATATGTGCAGCCTATATCTGTAAGTAATTCACAGGCATTTGAAGCAGCAGGATTTGAATATCTGCATCGTATATATAAAACCTCGAGGGTGTGGCACCGATGAAAAAGAAAGATTTACATTTTTCTTGTTGGTGTCTTTCTGCAGCTGTGAACTTCATCTGTGACCATCCATCCATTAAAGCCATCAGCTTCGTGGGCTCCAACCAGGCCGGAGAGTACATCTACGAGAGGGGTTCCAAGAACGGCAAGAGAGTCCAGTCCAACATGGTATTTATTTCAACAGAACAGATATACAGCTCTGACATTAGAAAACTCATTATTAGGGTCCGAGCACTGAATGGTTGGGTTTATTATTATTCTGAGATTCTTTTCCTGTTTTTTGAAACTCAAATTTGGCGGTCTGAAAGTACTTTAAAACGTGTGAACCTGCACACACATCAGGACCAGCGGGAAATTTGCTATGTTAGGGGAATTACACAGGTTTGAGCCAAAATGGCTCAATAGTGCTACTTGGAAAATTTCAAACATTTACTACAGCCAGTATGTGTCATCTACAGCTATGAAATTTGGTACACACATGTAACATGTCAAGACGCACAAAAAAGTCTATTACAACCATGCCAAAAACACAACAGGATGTCTGCCATTTTGAATTAGGTGTCATATTTTGGATGATTTTGGATGAATTTTTGCACATTTTCAAAAGCTATCAACTCAAACAAGGTAACCCCGACAGACCTGACATTTGGCCAGGATGTACACCAGGCATGGGTGATCAAAAGTTATCAAAACGCACCGCAAAAGTCTGAGGGCGCGGAAATGGCGGCCCCTGGAATTTTGATGTTCCTCATAAAACAGGAAATGCTGTGTAACTGGTCTGTACATGCTCCAGTCTGTCTCAAACTTTACATGTGTGATCAGAGTCTGGCAATGATGACATACACAGGCCAATATAAAGTCACCATCATAGCGCCACCTGGTGGATGGACAGGAAGTGCTGCCTAAATAGCCTGTACATGTTCCAATCTGCCTCAGACTTTACGTGTGATCAGTCTGGCTTTCACAAGATACATAGGCTGAAATACACGCTGACTTGCAGCGCCACCTGGTAGACATGCTTGGAATCACTGACCTGCAAGGATGCAAGGACCCGTTCAATGTTGCTTGCAGCTTTAATTTCCTACACTATTCAAAATGCATGGTGTTATTGTGGATGAAAATGCATCTAGCAAAATTCCTGCTGTTGCTGTTACCAGGACAGCAGTTTAGTGCTTAGCTTCAAACATACACTGATCTGCCACAATATTAAAACCACCTGACTGATGCTGTGTAGGTCCTCTCTGATTGGTTGAGGTTCCACAGACTTGACGGTGTTCTTTAGTATCAGGTACAAAGACATTAGCAGCTTTTAGGTCCTAGATGCTGCAAGGTGGAACCTCCATGTATCGGATTTGTTGTTTCAGAACAGATGTTCAGCTTGATTGAAATCTGTGGAAATTAGAAGCCAAATCTGCCTTTTAAAAAAAAGAACATTTGATGCTTCCATCTGGTGGAACGTTTTAAGGAAAAGCCACCTTTTCCAGCAGGTTTTGGCACCTGCCCACAGAGCCAAAACTGCTACCAGATGGTTTACTGATGATGGTATTACTGTGCTTAATTGGCCGACCAACTCACTTGACCTGAATCCCATATTACCCTATATGTGGTATTGTCAAGAGCAAGATGAGAAACATTCAAAATACAAACGAGCTCAAGGCTACTATCAACAATACAAAGATAAGGAATAATAATGTGTGGTACAGAAATGTCCACCTTCTATAGTATGTTAATTTATACTTTACTCTGAATTACTGCATATTTCTGTATTGTAAATCTTGACGTTTTGATTGAATTTAGGAAATAATTGAGATACTGCTATAAGCCATAATCAGCGAAATTAAAACAAAAAAGACTTGAAATAGTTCATGTACCTATTGTAAATTACAAATAAATGAACTTTTTTTTTTGTTTGTTTTTTACACAATGTTCTAGAATCTAGAGAGATTAATACCCTTGGGGAAATTAAAGAGATCCATTAGTTCACACATATTATATTTAAGAAAAATAAGTGCAAATCATGCTGGCAGAAGAAAAAGGTTCAAAATTGTCCTGGTATTTACAATTAAAGAGTTTTAAAAAGTCTAAATACAGTATATATAGAAATAATAATAGGATAATAGAAGGAGTGGCTGGGTACTGGTGGACAGCCCTTGACATATCTGCAAGGACACTACTGCCGTAAATTTTATCATGCACTCAAGTCAGCAAGCATCCATGCAAACCTCCATGCAGACATCTAGATACGGCTCAAGATTTATGACCACACCGACTGTCCATGCTACAGGCACATACAGGAAATCAAATGGTGTGCAAAACAAATGCTTGATAAAACGAGACTGTGAGGAGATTCTTCCACATCTTTATAATTCATGATTAAAAGAGTTGAAATTGAAGTAGTCGCTGTCATGCTTTGGAGGTGCTTTGATTTGTTCCTACTTTCCGTCAAAGGTGTCCAAACACAGTGTGAAGTATTAAATTCTCTAGAAATCTTGTGCTGTAGTATATCTGCCCGCTGTGCTTGATACACCTCAGGAATCATCACATTGATATGGTGTTACAGTCAAATCTGCAGTTCGCTGAGATATCTTGTAGAAAATGCAAAGTCACAGCCTTTCAGAGATCCACAGTGTGTTTTTGGGGATTGATGAGGGGCTTTGTCGACCTATTATAGTACGAATAGAGTCATTGGTGCGGCTGCTTTCAAAGTCGGTCATGTGGAAGACTTGCATTAGTCTTAAAAGAAGACTCATCAAACCAGGCCATCTTCTTCCTTTGATCCCTGGTCCAGTTCTGATGCTTGGATGTTCATTGTAGGAGCTTTCAGGACTCCTTTCTATCACAGCAGCTGTTCCGTAGGATGCTTTTTGCCCTGTTGTGCTTCCTTGGTCCACCTCTGGTAACCACTGCATACTGGGAACATCCCCCAACACCTTTGGAGATGCTCTGATCCAGTCGTGTAATCGTCACAGTTTCCTTCAGTCTCTCAGATCCCCACGTTGTCCCTTTTTCCTGCCTTCAACACATCAACTTTAAAAACTGACAGCTAACTTGCAGCCTAATAGATCCCACTCCTGACAGGTACCATTATAATGAAATAATCCACGCTTCACCTGTCAGTGGTTTTAATGTTGTGGCTTATTGCCTCGCTTTGATGTCCTACAGTCTATTCAAGAGAAATCTTACTGAGACGTGTCCTACATTTTGCTTTTAGGGTGCCAAGAACCATGGTGTGGTGATGCCTGATGCCAACAAAGAGAACACCATCAACCAGCTGGTGGGCGCTGCTTTTGGAGCAGCTGGTCAGCGCTGCATGGCTCTGTCCACGGCTATTTTTGTTGGGGAGTCTCGTGAATGGCTGCCAGAGCTGGTGGAGCGCTCCAAATCTCTGCGCGTCAACGCAGGTAACTGCTTATGTAACTGTGTCAACTAGGGATCGACTGTTATTGGTTTTCCAGGGCCGATGCCCATTATTGGTGACCAAGAAAGGCTGATAATCAATATTTGGAACCGATATACATTTAAATGTAATGTTTTAACAGCATGTGATAGCAAGAACCTGTCATAATTAGGCTTTCTCATTAGTAAGGGTGACTATAACTGAATATATAAAATAGAATTAAGAGTAATTGAATTGGAATACTCTCGACTGAGATTGATCAGTTTGTTTCCTGCAGTTATATCTGCTGTTTTTCTCTAGTTTCTTCATCTTTCACTGTTTTATCACTTTTATTTCCCGCTAAGGTCCAGATTTTAAATCATTCTTATTTATTAGGGATGTCCAATATTGGGTTTTTGGCCAATAACCAATATGCTGATATTGTCCAACTCTCAATTTCTGATTCCGATATCAACTGATACCAATATATGTGGAGTATTTAACTAATTTTAGGTAACATCAAATATCTCTTGTCGTAGAATTAACACATCATGCCTAATTTTATTGTGATGCCCCATCGGATGCATTCTCAAATGCAACAAGGATTTCCAAATGTAAACAGTGTCTGTGCAAAATAAGAAAACTACTTCAACTTAAAAAATTTAAAAAATGTCTCTCTTTTTTTTTAATTGTCTCAAACAGCAGTTCACGCTCTCCCTCCCTCTATGAGTAAATGCTGGCGAAATCCAGACATTATTTTATCGGTTTTCATGATAGGCAAAAAAAACCCCGATAATGATATTGACCGATGTTACATTTTTATGCCAATATCTAGCCGCTAATATCAGTGGGTCGATATTATCGGACATCCCTTTTAATTATTGTTTTCTGGACTCTGTTTCAGGTTAATCTGTGGCTGTCTTCTGACTTAGCTCCTAGCCATTAGCACGGCCTTTGCTACTGTGAGAGAAGCTACTTTCCTCGTTTGTGGCAACAGCTTGTGTTTTTTGTTCAGGTTTTGCAATCTCTGCTTTAGAGACATTTATGAGACCAGAGTCCTGAGACCTGAAGTAGCACGTTTAGTTTATCAATAGTTAGTCAATAAAAATACTGATACGGATAATCAGAAAAATGCAGAATATTGACTACAATAACCTGCCAGGCTGATAATGGGTCTGTCCCTAGTGCCAATGCATCATAAAATGTCCTTGTTAATCATCTCGATTATAGTATCCGCTCTTATGCACATTAATGTAAAAGGCCACAGCACAATACTGCATTTTTAAAAATACGAATCTTTGTGCCGAAGGCGATCAGCCCGGGGCAGATGTGGGACCCCTGATCTCTCCTGAAGCAAAGGCCAGAGTGGAGTTTCTGATCCAGAGTGGGGTGGACGAAGGCGCCAAGCTGCTGCTGGATGGAAGGAATGTCAACGTTAAAGGATACGAGAATGGAAACTTTGTGGGACCAACCATCTTGGGTAACGTTAAGGTAAGTTATGTCCTTGTTCTGAATGAAACGAGGACAACCTCTTAATCAGACGTCAGTGAAAAGTCTGTTAATAAGAGCTGCAAGTCCTACATAGAGGCTCAGAATACAACATTTATAAGAGAACTTGTTTTCTGTAGAGCTTTTTTTGTAGGTCACTTAATTGTTGCAGGCAAAATGGATTAAATGACTATTTGTTGAAGCTTGTTGTAATTTAAATCAACTGTTCAGCGGGCTGTACCGCCTCACCTACTTGTAAGTATCCACTCTCTCCACCTGCTGTATCCACTCTCTCCAGCTGCTAAGAACGTTTTAGATCAGCTGTGGAGCTTACAGGAATCCTGGTGAGATGAAAGTAACTTCCCAGATTAGAAAAGTTGATAAAATGCTTTTAGCCCTTAAGGCTAAAAGTCAAACCTTTCAGTGGATTTTCCTGCCCATAACACTTTCCTGCAGACACAGAACTTGTCAACACTCATGTGGATGTTTTTCAAGATGGAGGTACAGATGCAATAACAGCTACAAATGTTCTGTCAAGCCTGTTGGGCCAGTCGACATCAAAAATACATCAAATACCAGAGAAAACTGCTATTTCATTGTTTTTGCGGACTACAGATGCTGTGAACCAGGTAATGTTGGGGCCCAGCAGACATTAGCTTTCTTTCCGTACTGTATTTTATTTGTATTTTCAGGCATACCAACAGGAAAAAGTTACTGGAAACTGCAAATTTTTGAGAAACAAATATTGCACAAATGTTCTTATGCAATGTCACTTTTGGATTTTTCAAGAAAAAGTTATTGAGCTTCATGAGAAATGGAAACACTTTTTAAAAAATTCATTATTAATAATAATAATAATAATAATAATAATAATAATAATAATAATAATAATAATAATAATAATAATAATAATAATAATAAATTTAGTAATAATTAAATAATTAATTTCTAACCCAGTGAACCTGTAACACAAAGCAACGAGGTTGTGCACATTGTGGTGCAACAGAATTTTTAGTGTTCATGTTAAAAGGCATTTGCTTGTAGTTCCAGCATCTCATAGCTGAGTTTAACTATCTAGAAATTAAAATGAGAGATATCAACAACGTCATTTTAACTAGCTACACTGTGAGAAAGTGAGAAATTTTATTCTAGATTTCTGACCAGTCAAAACCAGTTACAGATCTCTGTAATTCAGTTTGAACTAGTTAAAACAGCTGCAGGGATCTGAAATGTCATTATGACTCGTCTGAATTGTTGTGATGATGCTGCTCATGTGAGGCATTCCATTGGATATTGGTCCAAGCAAAGCGTTTGAACGGTGTTACCAGAAGTTGTGGCAGCTGCTGTAGTGAATAAATATTGATAGAATATATAACAATATAAATAAAGGAGTCTGGAGAACGAGAGCTTCATTCATCAGAGAATTCTGGCCAAAATTTGCTAGAACTTTGGCCTGAGGCTGCTCTCACATGGTGGTAAAACAGCTTCTCAAATGCAGGTACAAACGTAGCTACAGATACCTGTGGCATCATTTTGCCCAGTCCAACTCAAGATATCTGCAATTATGTTTTAACTAGTAAGAATTCCAGTAGAAAATGTATTCGTTATTTTAAGGATCTAAAAATAAAATGTAGATACTTTGAAATGAAGGAAATTAAACATATCTTGAACTAGAATTACGACTAGTCAGAATTAAACTGTAGATATCTGAAAATAGAATTACAGATTGTCATAATTGAGCAGCAGATATCTGCATTTTATGTCATGGATAGCTGCAGGTGAATTGCAGGTATCTGTAATGAGAAACACATGAATGCTGTAAGTGTGTTAAATTTGGAATAATGACAATGTTGATATCTGAATTGTTGTTTTGGATTAGTAATAATTGAATTACGGTTATCTGCAATACATATCCAGTCTTGATATTAATACTACAATGTTATGTAATCCTCTGTGTGTAAATAAGAGGCTCAGACATGGAGGAAAATGTTAGTTTTGTAAAATATCCGCATCAGTCGGGACAAAGTCATAGACTACATGACTGCCTCTGTGCACTGCAGACTTATAAAACATCACCTAATAACAGCCGCCTTCTCAGGGTGACATTTCCCACCCGTCAAGGTTTCTGCTTATGAGTGTTGAGTGTCACATCTTAAAATAGAAAGTAGCTGTAAGTGTTACAAAATGCATTTACAGCACTTTTCCCTTGTCTTCCCCAACATGAAGCTAATGGTGCTTTACATCCTGCTAATGATGCCTTGTGGAGTTCTTTTAGTCGTGGATTTTGTTAAGTGCCGGAGGAAACTCTGCTCTCATCACTCTGCTGTTCTTTTTTTCAGCCGGACATGAAATGTTACAGAGAGGAGATCTTTGGACCGGTTCTTGTCGTCCTGGAGGCCGACAGCCTCGACGATGCTATTTCTTTAATCAACAGCAACCCTTACGGCAACGGCACGGCCATCTTTACCACCAACGGCGCTACAGCGCGTAAATACACACATGAAGTGGACGTTGGCCAGGTGAGATATGTGTTTACAAAGGTTCAATATAAAGCTATGAATCTAAATAAAAATCTTTTTGTCTGTGGAAGGTATGACTTTAAAGTCAGGAAGTAAAGCGTTCACCTTTTGGTGTTATTTTGGTCTTCGGGAACTAACCTGTGCGCGACTTTGATGAGTAAATAGTTTAGCGTGGGCGGCGTTGAGTTTCAGAAGGAGTAACAGACAGACGGAGTTCATGTGAAGTGGGACTATTTATTGGAGGGAAGCCGGATGTGTGCTGCCAACCTGAAACTGTGTCAGGTATTACCTGGCAGAACACTGAGAGCAGTGGGACTGTCCCAAAACTTGGGTATTAACTCAACAGGAGCCAGTTTATAGTGGATCTGTGGAGCAGGTTGTGTGTGATGGTTGGATGTTGATGGTGGAAATTGACTGTTTATAAATATATAAAAAACATTAATAACTCAGGAAATCCTTTTTCCATTACCAAAAAGAATTGTGTCCATTTTGTGTATGTCTTTATATTGTTACATATTGTTTACATATCCTCCTGAGAACCGAGGAAAAAAAGCATCTTTCAAAATCTAACCTTTTTTGTTATTTCCTGCCTTTTTGGAGCTAAAACAACTCACAATTTTGAATTTTATTATTGTAGTAGACAATGCAACAATTTTACCGTACAAAAAACAAACAGCGACTCTTTGAAATCAAAATAGCCTGACAAGAAAACATGCCGATCCATTTTCTAATGAAACTTCAAGAAACTAAATTAAATAACAATAGTGTAAAATTTAAGAGTTTGAATGAAACATAATTATAAACAACTATTTATTTATTACATGAATTACTTTACATAGAAAATATATTAAATCGTTCTCATGTCCATAACAGCTGACATTCATAAAGGGCTATTATTTATCCTGACCACAAGTTTAACTGAACTCTGACCACAATTTATAATTCCTGACATGTTCAGAAACAAGAAAATATATGATAACCATAAGTAAGACAACGATATCTTGACAATATTTGACTTAACTTTTCTCTTTTCCTGGCAGGTGAGTTTTGCTGCTGTCTCCATTTTGTCTCAGTATGAAAACAAAGTTCCCATTTTCCCACCCGATCATGAGATGTCATTGGAAAGGCCGGACTTCCTCTATTGAACACATCAGGATTTAGCAGGGTAGCTGAAAAGAGTCAAAAGATATAGAACAAAAACAAATGTTCAGTACAGACATAAATGAATGGGCCGGGTCTCAGGAAGATGTATTTATCCTGACTTTTAAACACCAGCTCTCCCCTCAGTTTATGGACGATACCGTGAACCAAATTATACTTCGACCACTGCTGTGTTTGTAAGCTTGTAGTAATGATTTTTTCATAAATAATGTGTGCTTGTGTTTGTACAGATCGGTGTGAACGTCCCCATCCCCGTCCCCCTCCCCATGTTCTCCTTCACCGGCTCCAGAGGTTCATTCAGAGGAGACACCAACTTCTATGGCAAACAGGTAAACAATGAAAGTGTTACGCCTTAGATTGTCAAATATAAGGATTCTACACAAAAAGAAATAATATAACCGTCTGGAGCTGAGTGACTACTAGCAACTTAACTGCTACCTTATGCACTTTATATTTATTTATAATGCACTAACAGATTATAAATTTTGAATTTAAAGCTATTCTATTCACAGCCTGGAGTAACGTGGGATTTGATTTTTGTAATTTACAGGCATAGATAACTTTGGAAAAAATATAAAAGAGCATAGAAAGTATTGGTTCCGAGATGGCCCCAATTCTGTTCAATTCTTACATATGTAAATTAGAATATCTAAAAGCATACAAGTAAAAAGATTTTCATGTTTTTTTGAGCAGGCAGCCAAATTGTTACCTCTTTGATGTCCTCTAAAACATGAAATATGTCGTGCAACTGAATGCATCCTCCTATATATTTTGCCTTAAGTTTCCTAAACTGCACACAAAACCAAGTTAGTTTGAAAGAAAATACATCATTTACATAAATATAGACCATCACAAATAGCCAAATATGAAGTTTGTGTGAACATTTATGGGTTGTGCGGTTTATTTTTTGTGCAGAAGAAAGCCTTTATGGCTGCATTTATCAGTGTTTCCATGGACACAGTGAATAAACAAGGCTGTAGGGATGCCGCAAAACATTATTTATTTCACTTTTTTCAATTTATTTTTGGTTCTTGATTGTTAGAGGAACTAAAACATAATCAGGCAATGTTTTTCAAAATGTTAAAGGGAAATTAAATGTAGGCAGCAGTGTCTTTAATAAAACACTGTATTTAACTTGTCTGGGTTTGGTGTTAACTGATTTGATTGAGCGCTTTTGGCAATTATTTGACAACATAATAACACGCATACATAGTTGGATCGTAATGTGTGTTTTAAAACCAGTAATTTACATAATAAACATTCAACTGTTTGCACTCGGATGTCAGATGTGATCTGGAAAACGTGCTGGAAATTAGAGCCAGGAATTTTGGAGGAATTTAATAAGCACAATACTGAAAACATCTGTTGTCTGTTCGCCTCCCAGGGCATCCAGTTCTACACTCAGATCAAGACTGTGACTTCACAGTGGAAGGCTGAGGACGCTACTCTGACAAGCCCAGCCGTTACCATGCCAACCATGGGACGCTAAGCTGAACCGACCCGTCATCCGTCATGCAACCTTCAGTGACTTCTTTACATGCCTTACTGAGAAGAAGCCCAAGGAGGGATTGGAACAAAGGTTACTGCTGAGGTATATTCATACTGGGGGATTATTAGCTGAACATCCTGGACTCTGTTGCTGCACAAATCACACTTTACACCTGCTTTAGAGCCAGGGAAGGAGATATAATGTACGGGGCTCATTTCCTGTGCTGACCGGGGGGGATCATGAGTTAATCGTGGTCAAATATTTTTCACAATCCGTTGAGTGCTGTGGCGTCACATTTCTTAAAAACCTTGAGGAGGAAAAAAAAAATCGCAGGGATCAGGGATTCTGCTGCTCAGCAAATGTCTTCCACCAGTGTCCCCTGTGGTTCATTACTCTGCTGTGTGTAAGATAATGGGGCAGATACTTGAATGTTAGATGTGAATGGAAGAAACATCCGAACATGAACACAGCCACTTTATCACTCCATTAAAACTGAAATAATAGTTGCAGCTGTTGTCCTCTAGATGTGTCTCTACCGGTGTTGGGGTTAGTGTGTCTCCTGTGTGTCAGATTAAGGATTTTTTACTGCCCTGTCAAAGTAGCACTTGTGGTCACGAATGGTATAAAGGGTTACATTGGAGTGTTTTACATGTTAGGAACTTGAATTGTATTCTGTATTAACATTATGCTAAAATTTCCGAAGTGAAACTGTTGGTAGTTGTGCTGCAGTAACAGTTTGTACTAGATTTATTTTCATCAAAGCGACTTTAAAGCTCGTCCCCTTCACTTCCCTCTGACCCCTTGGGCCCACAGATGAAGAGAAACAGCGGGGATGTTTGAGACTGTTCAAATAAAGACACTGTAATTTCACTGAGGTGAACTGTAGTTTCTGCTGTGATAGTTTTATTCTATAGTCAAACCCAAAATTATTCATAAACATACCAAATGGTGATTTAGAGTGAATTTCTATTTGCTTAATAGGCTTCTTATGACATCAACAGAAAGATTTTAATGATAGATTTTAACCATTTGTGTGTTATTTTTACAGTTTTACAAACATCCAAAATTATTCCTATCCTACCCGATCCATAGAAAATTGCAGATTCTATCACATTCTAGATCAGGGGTGTCAAACATGCGGCCCGCGGGGCAAAACGACCCGCAGAGGGTCCAATCCGGCCCCCTGGACGACTTTGTACAGCGTAAAAATTACAGAGAAGACATGAACTGCAGATTGTAAATTTGTGAAACTATCAATTTAAAATAATTTCTAGACCATGACAAGTTGTTTGGATCATCAAGTAAAATACTAGATTGTTCATTGTTCTTTTGTCATTTTGTCTCATTTTTGTAATATTGTGTCTTGTTTTTGTTGCTTTTTGTCTGACTTGTCATTTTGGTTTTTTTGTCGCTTGTGTTTGTCTTTTTTGTCGTTTTGTTTCGTTTGTTTTCATTTTTCTTGTTAGTGTCATTTGTGTAATTTTGTAACTTTATCAATTTTTTTGTCTATTTTTTGTTTTGTTTTATGTTATTTGTGTCATTTTGTGTCTCATTTTTGTAATATTTTGTCTTCTTTTTTGTCTGACTTGTCATTTTGATCATAAAGTAAAATACTTATCTTTATCTTTTACTCCAGATACCTGTGAGTAAATGCTTTGTGCCTTTATAGATAAACTGTGATCTGTAAGTTTTAATGTGTAAATGATAAACTGAGGCATAATACTGTTGAAACTGAACTTACTTTTCTTAAGAAATTATTTTTCAGAATGTGCTTTTTGGCACTAAAACAAAAGAGAAATTTGGAGTTGTGGTTATTTATAGGTTATTATGCTCTGATTTTACTGGTCCAGCCCACTTCAAATCAACTTGGGCTGAATGTGGCCCCTGAACTAAAATGAGTTTGACACCCCTGTTCTAGAGCGTCCTAATGCACTATAAACTAAGAACAGCTGATACAGTAGTTTGTAGTCAGTTACTTGTCCATTCTAAGTCTTGGCTTAAACCAAACAGCTTAGTAAGCTGCTACTATGATCGATCACTAAGAGAGAGTTGCTGCTGACAGGATGAAGAAAGGCTATAAAGTCATATCTAAGTGTCTTCAAGGTCTAGTGGCCAAAGTACAAAGAATCATCGAAAGCTACAAGAAGTTCCACACTGAGAAATGTCAAAGACCTGGTAGGAAGCCAGAAGTGTCTTGCACTGGCAGCAATGGTCAAGGCCAAGAGGAATCCAAGGATAAACACCAAGAGCATCCCAATAGACACACAAATCCTCAGCTGCACTAAGAAGAAAGCTGCTCTGTGGTGGAATAGGATGAAAATGTTTGGCCGCAGAAAGGAGAAGCACTCAAGCCCAAAAACTCAACATGATGGTGGGAATGTGATGCTTTGAGGGAGTTTATTAGGCAGCCCGGTCATGATAAAGGAGGACAATGTTAAGATTGTGGAGGAAAACATCAGGCAGTCTGCAGAAAAAGTTGACCTTGGGCAGGATTGGAGCTTCCAACAAGACCATAATGTGAAACAAACAGCCAAAGTGGTGAAAAAACAGTGAACAGAAACAATGGGAAGATGTTGAGACAGCTCTGCCAGACCTGAATCCATCCAGACCAGGGCGATGGAGAGGAAGACGAAGTGAACTGAGAAATAGGATTCAAAATTCATTGATAACATCTCCAGCACAGTGTCTGACTGTCTTTTGTCATTTGTTTGTCATTTTCAGCCAGAAGAAACCTATTAGTCAAATACAACTCCACTAGAAATCAAATTCTGGACCATAAAGACAAAAAAAGATGTCACTAAATGGTGCTTTATTAGCTCAGGAGATGGAAATTTGGTGATAATACAGGAAGTTGTTCTCATTCTGCTGCTGAAATGTAATCATAGGAGATAAAGAACTGCTGCATGTTCTTCTATTATCACAGCACAAACTGGACCAGCTGTTTGTTGCTTTCAGTCCTGCTGTTCCAGTACAAGTATGTAATTATTTAATTTATTCCACATTATTAACCCAGTATGTGAGAAGTCACCAAAGCTGTGGTGAGAATATTATAACTCAGTCTTTACTGACGCTGAAAGGAAGTGAACTTTCACATATGAAGTGTTATAATAATTAGCATATTTGCTGAAGTTTCCATCACCTTACTGTATTTGAAACAAGGCTCAAGAAGTACATTTTTTTTAAAAATTACATGAAATAAGAATTGATAGTTGATTAATCAGTTTCAGCAATCCAAAAATATATCAAAATCTAAATTTTCTGATTGCATTTTCTTAAATGTGAATATTTTCTGTTTTCTTTCTGAAACTGAGTGTCTTTATAATTCATAAGCTTTGAGAAACACTTATGGACATTTTTTCAAAACCATTTTCTGACATTTTATAGACCAACAACTAACTGATTAATAGAGAAAATAAGTGTCAATTGTAAGAATAGTACAGAAACAATTTCTTAACAGTTTTCTCAACTATTTGTCAAGTGTGAAATATCCCAGACGTTTGGATGGATCTCATTTTCTGAAACTGCTAAGTCTGTATTGTCTTGATATCATCTGTTACTGATAATTTCTTAATCTCAAATATCTGAGTAATTTCTTCACTGAATTTGCAGGGTTTTTTTTTATTTATATACAGAAATTTGCTAAATCCCTTCCTAATTTTCCACTTTTTCTCCAAGAACTGAGCTCTCTACTGAAATAACTCAATGTAAAGAGTAAAAAAATATGTATATGTATTAAAAATTAGTGGAAATCTGTAAATTTTTCTACCCTGAAACCTTGGATTAAATATTTGTGTAAACCGGATTTTTCTTTTCCAGTGAAATTGGTATCATTGTGTATTAATTAAATTAAATTATTATTATTATATTTATGATATCCAATCCATTATATATGTGCTAGATATATTTGGTTTTATTTAAATAAATAAGTAAATAAATAAACAAACCGTTGGGATGACGTCACGCGGAGCCGGCAGTCAGAGCAGAGCTGACAGTCGGACATCATGGTGAGCTTCAGCTGACTTTAACGTTCACAGAACACTTAACTAACGTATCTTCTGGTTCTGTACGGTGTATTTTACAGTGCATTCAATGTGTTTGTGCGGAGTTCTTTTTCCGTGAGCTCGCTGTAACTCGCGGCAGGAAGCTACCTGACGTTAGCCGGCTATCAAACTTCACCGGCTAGCTTTAGCACTTCACCGCTAGCGAGAAGCTAACAAACGGTCCGCAAACTTAATGGAAGCTAACTTCAGTGTTTAGCTAAACACACGAAAAACGCTTGACCGAGGCAAAAAGACTGTGTTCACCGTACAGAGGATGCTTCTTGGTTTAACGTTAGAAAACGTAACTGTAACGCTGTTTTTTTAACCCACAATAACAGAAGACAAGTAGTTAAATAGTATTGCTATTGGCGTCTAAATTATCGCTCAAACAGCTGATTTAACTACATATAGGTGGCAAGTTACAGGAAAACCTAATTGAATATTGAATGCAGGTGCTTCCGCACAGGTGTACTGCATGCCATAAGAAACATCCAATCATGTTCAGAGGAAGACATGTAAGAAGTTTGGTAGCTGGTACTGGGATTTAACCTTCAAGTAGTAAAAAAACGTATTTAAAACAACATTGTATCCAATATATAATTTGTTAACATTTTTATGGTGCTGTAACATTTCTACTGCAGTGCCCAGGTGCTTGATAAATGAAAAAAAGAATAAATGTAACTTCTGTGTAGTAAATATATGGAAGAATATTGTGACAACAAAAAATGTACTGAATAATTGAAAACCCACAATCTCCAGAAGTCTACCTATGACAGCTGTGGTGCTTTGTGTAACCTCAATGCCACAACAACTAAGTGCATTTTCAGAATTTTAGTATCAAATGGGTATCAATGTATTGGTTCTCATGAAATCTCTACTCTGTAGCAGTTAATAAATGCCAGACAGGCCAAGATGATTCTGATTTTGTATCAATAATACAGAGGAAAAGATCTAACTGACCTTAATAGAGGGTTCATTGCTGTGGCACAGATGGAAGGAGCTTCAGTCACAACGACTGCATGGCTGGGTTCAATAAGAACAGAGTTTATCTGCCTTTAGATCAATGGGAAAGCAAACTGAAAAGTATTCACTGTAGAGAGGATACTTCTCAGGTTAACATGAAAACATTAATGGATAACAAACAATTGAATGCTAATATTAGCCATTAAATGGCTGGCTTAACTTCAGTTTATATAGCACAGTTACAAACAACAGGAGGTTAACTAAGATGCTGCACAATGAACATAGCAGGCAGTAAATCACAGTGACTAACTGCATAGTACAGTTAAGCCCTGCTACATGTTAAAAAAAAAAAAAAAAAAAGCTGAACAGGCCCAGAAGTTTCAGATTATTTATCAAGACATAAAGCTTTAAATGTCTTTGGAAGAGGGCTCATTGTTGGGGAACACATGGTAGGGGCTTAAGTCACAGACTGTAACAGTGGCTAAAATGAAATCTGCGTTTAGATCTATGGGGAAGGCATTAGTAAAGAGGGTTTTAAAGTGAAATCAGGATTTAATAATGCAGTTACCAAATCAAAGAAGCTACAATTCAGGATGTCCGCTAGGCCAGGCTCAGATTACAGGAGTTTCAAGCCCTCCCTATTGCCTCAAACATTTTTCCATCCAGCATTCTGCTTGTGCTTTGTCACTGCAAAATATACCTAATTTTACAGTACATTATTACACCACAGTCTCCATTTTGTTTCCCCATGAGCTCAAGTAATGTGGTGCTCTCCTCTATGATTACATCCTATGGTATGAAAATCTGAATACTAATACTTACTTTAATAGTTTGTGATGATGTGCTACTATTTTCAGATATTGTAGCGTGAGCATGTCTGCTATTACAAGGAAGAATGTCTATGAATGTATGCAACTACAGTTTTAAAATCTGTAAGGATTGGTCAGTGGCTTCACAAATTCCTGCTGTCCTCCTATGATAGTCACGTTTAGTAGTTCATGTGGTAATGCTTCACATGTATTATGCATTACTGTGATATATCTAAGGGAAAAAATGAATTCTTCCTCGGTGGACTGAGAGTGTCAGTGCAGGACGTGATCAGACTGTCATCAGAACAGTCAGAGAGGGATATTATAGTCGAGCTGCGGTGAATAAACCCTTCATGAGTGCACATTTGAGGGTCGAGTGGTGCGAAAACCAGAGATGTGGGAAAAAGTAATATGGTCAGATGAGTCATCCTTCACCGTATTCTTAACAAGTGAGTGCATGTGTAGACCCAGCTATGAGAGATTTTGGACTGATCTGGTGTTTTGATGATGCACTGATGAGGGAAAGCTGTTGGAAGAATGCTGTTCACCCAAGTCTTGCAAAATCAGTTTTAAGGTGCATTGAATACAATTAATGCAGACAATTTGTCATCTGTCTTTAGCTGCACTAGTAACTTTTAAAACCTGAATTTGTTTTTTAAAAATACTGAAGTGCTGCGTGCATCAACCTGTGAATTACAGAGGACTGACTACATATTCCTCCGTGCATTTTTATTCATTGAACTTACACTGCTTCTGTTCAATGGCACCTCGTTAGCTCAGATTAAAGCAGATTATTAACTTTGTGGGCACAGTGGTAGTAGATTTTTGTGGTTCACTTCTGTTAATGCTACAATAAAAGTATGTTTATTTTCATTCTAAAATTGCCGAAAGGTCCAGCACAGATGCAGGCAGCACCATAAGAAAGCACAAAGATATTCAATTGGATTTTAAAAACATATTAAAAACATAATGACTTAGATCAAACTGTAGCAGCTTTCATACAAATCAGTGCAGCTCAAAAAGCTTTAAAGAGGATTGATAATAATAATAGGACAAAACAAGTTTAGATTTTTATGGAGAGAATAAGACTGAGACAAAACATGATAAGATACCATCACTACTAGATGTGAATGAATGGAACTAGAAAAAGAACACGTCACAAAAGTCCTGATAACATTGTAGGGTTAGATAATCCTTGATACAAAAGGATTATTTTATGTTAGTTTTTGATAAATCCACATCTTAAAGAGTGGAGTCCTTCAGAGATTTCAGGGACTTTTAATTTGAGGATACAGACATTCATTTGTATGTTTCTACCACGCTCAGACAGCAGTGACAATGACAGAAGATTGTCTTTGTTCTCACAGGCTGACTTTGTATTAGAACATACTGTCCACAGCGTGCAAATAGAAAAGTCACTCAGTACACACTACCACACTTATGAAAATTTCATACATGTTCCTCTCATATGCCATTGGAACCACTGTTAGGATGCCGTCGCCCAGCAAAATGTCATGTTTGAGTTTTAAGATTGATAGTAACAAAAATATAATAGATTTAATAACAGACATTGACAGTGTGCATGTTGGTGCAGCAAAACATGAATCAAAAAACTGGAATCTAGATCATAAGTCAGTGAATGCTTCGCCAAAATAAAAAAAATAAATAAACGGTACAGTTTAATGCTCAACAAATTAACCTTCTGAAGTCAGAAATAATGAAGAGAAAAGTAGGGAGTGGTGCATCGCGTCAAGAGCAATAAAGCTGGTAGTATGAAAGTCAAGAAAATACAAAATCAGGTGATCTTAAACTGTCAAAAGATGAAAAATGACTGTCCCGCTTTAAATTACTGGAGGTTTTTAGTACTAGTCTGCAGTCCAGTTATGATTTTGTATATGAAAATCCTTTATTAAAACATGGATAAATCAATTGTTTCAACTCAGTCTTTATTCTGGTGTAGCTGCACCCTGAAATCTCAACCAAAACAACGCATTTTCATCAATAAAAAGTGGAGCAGTCATTATATAAACTGTATTTTGAATAGTTGACAAAGTCATGAAATCATTTGCATTTTTTTTGTCACGTGGAATTCAGAAGAATGCCAATGTGCAATACTTTAATGACTTGAGTCAAATTGTATTGCTTGTATATGCAGGAAATGACTTTTACATCTGAAAACATGTTGAAAATGTTCATAATGTAGAATAGAAATCTTTTCCATAATGATTAAACTTCTGAGCCCCAAATGGTTTTTATTAAAATTCTGTCACATATTTCCTCACTGTGGGACCATTTTTTATAGCAAAATAAAGTCCTGCACCTCTATGGAAACCGCACAATTAGAGAGAATGTAATTTTTTATTAGTTTTTTTTTTTTTTTTTTTAATAGCCGGTTTTCACTGTACTCTGCATGTCAACAACCTGTTTCTCTGTACAGTTTTTGAGCCATGCTATATTTATTTTCTCACTCAAGTGTGTTTTATTTTGCTCTTAATCTCTCTAAATTTCTTTCTGTATTTGTTTTATCTCTACTTTGTGTCAGCACAACCTGCAGTTCAAACAAAAAGTCTCCATTAGGTTACGGAGCACATCATTTTTAGTTTTTACTGATTTTGTTTCTGTCCACGTTGCTTTTGGTGAATATTCTTACTAAGACATGTAGAATAAAGTCATGTGAAACATGATGCTTATAGGCATAGGCCGTTGGAAAATTGAAAATCTGACATCTTTTTCAGTTTTTAATTTTCAGGATCTGACAAAAGGTCCAATTCCGCCTTTCAAGCCTGCCTGCATCTTTTGGGGTTATGAGAGTTAATATCTTAACACTTTTACATTTACCTGCAGTTTTTTGCCCCCTTTTCAGCAAGGTTAGTAATAATGGGCTAAGCAAGTAAAGTTCATACTGCACATTTCATACACGCAGCAAGCACTCAGCAAAGAAAACCCTGTAATTTGAATAATAGTGGTCCTGTTCCCCCATGGAGCTAGCCAGTCACGCGCTGAGAAAGAAAGCAAGTAGCACGTTTTGGATAGCTATTTATTAATGGCAGATAATTGTGTGGAGGTGTGATTCGAAAAAAACAAACAAACACGTTGTGATTGCAAATGATTACACCACATCTCCTCCAGCATTTGGCAGCTTCTACCACACATTGCAAACAGTTTATGGAAATTTCTGCATATTAGTGTCATCTGGTGATTGGTGTGTCATTTTGTGCAGATGTAAATGAGCAAAAATCCAGGTCACAAGTGAAAAGTCACACAGAGGACTATGCAGTCTTTAAATAGGCAAATAAAACCTTGAGGAATTCATCTGTGGCCACAACTCCTCTTTATAGATCCCACTTAGTTTCTGGAACATTTCAGTGATAAATAAATAATGAAGGAATACAGGGACAGAGCTTGAGGGACCAGTTGTTGGACAGACTTGTAACTGTGAAGTCATGCTGTAGATCCCATTAACAGTCCAGTTGTAACATTTATATTAATCTTTGCTTCAGTCCAAAATAGAAGTTAAACAGCTGAAATTTGTAAAATAGAATTATTAAAGCAGTAGAATTTCTGCATTAAATGTCCCCACTCTGTTGAATTTGTGTGTGTAATCAGTGTGACAGTTTCTCAGCAGGAGTTTCTCACAGCAACGCTTTTAACTTTTTGTAATTTCTGCTCTTCTGTAGAGAGATGTCGAGACTCGCTTCGGTTGCCGTGTATTGATCGAACACGAAGATGAAAGGATTAAAGTCCAGCAATTAAAGTTGAACACGGTGAAACTGTGATGTTCTCTAAATGTTCTGCAAGAGTTGACTAAGCAGGTGAAGAGGCTGATGTTGGGAAGTCTGACGGGGTGTGGCCACATTCAGTAGTCCAAATAACCTGATTGCTTCCTGTTGCTGTTGTCATGCTGTAATTTAACATCCATTACTAGTCAGCAGCAGTGTGAGCTGCTCTCTCCAGCGCTTCACAACGATTTAGGTGAATATTAGTGGTACAGACGTGTAATAAGAGGACCTGTTGTGTTTTCCTGCTCCTCCAGAGTGAAGATGAAGCCACTCACCGTGCCTCTTCTCCTCCTGGTCCTGCTCGCCGTTGCAGGACTGAGCCGAGCCCAAGTCCAAACCTCTTTTTTGGACTGGTCCAGGATCCTTCCGAGTCTCAGCCGTCCGGCGAACCACAGCCGGATCTTCTACGCCGTGATGTTTGACGCAGGGAGCACGGGAACTCGCATTCACGTCTACACCTTCATCCAGAGCGACTCGGGTAACTCTGCTTCTCTTTACTCTTCTTATGATATCAGCATCGAGGTGAGAGGCAGGTTAAATCATATGCAGGATGAGTGTTGTGTAATGTATGTAAATTGTCTGTAAAACACTTAACCTCACTGATTTACAGCAGAGTAACAAGCTTGACTGATATCTAAGCTTTTCTGCTACTCTCACAGCCTCTACATTCTGTAAACCTATAAATTCTCACTTCAGGGAACACAGGTTACACTTGGGTTCATGTACTATTTCAGTAATAAGCCTATTTTGTCAGATTCAAGCAGATTTAAACCTCTTAATGCCTCTAATAGCTGCTGCTTATTTGATGTGGGTGGATCTTGTTTCTTTTAGCGGAGCTGCCTGTTTTGGACAATGAGATGTTCCATTCCATAAAGCCCGGTTTGTCGGCATATGCTGACTCCCCTGAAATGGTGAGTTCATTGTCAAATCCAATCAATCATATTGAGCTGGAGGAAAAGGTCCAGTGGCTCTCCATTATATTCAGAAACGCTGCCAGTAGCCTCCCTCTGCAGGAATCATGTCGCTAATGAAAGTCAGTGGGAAGTGAGAAAAGCGAAGTGACAAACAAGTGAAGACTCAGGCAGTTTGTTTTCTCATCTCTGACCAGCCACCCTGTTGTCAAGACAATTCTGTGCAGTTCTGTTTTCTACTGATTTTTTGTGTCTGTTTTTAAAGGCCGGACAAACAGTGAGGATGCTGTTAAAGGTGGCCAAGAAGACGGTGCCTCGTCTGGTGTGGAAGAGAACTCCTTTAGTTCTCAGAGCCACAGCAGGACTTCGACTGCTGTCTGCAGAGAAAGCTCACGCTATTCTGGACCAGGTAAAAGAGTGATGGAGGAAGTAAATCAGCCATTACAGCAATGTAAAAATGCTCCATCACAAGTCCTGCATGGATAGTCCTAATTAAATGAAAGTGTATCACAGCAGAATGTAGTTGAAGCATTGCAGTACAAGTCCTGGTTTGGTTCCTCTGACTGATATATTTTTTATATGTACCATCATAAGATTATTAATAGTGAAGCATCAGGATGTCAGCAGTATGTTACTGTTGGAGCTGCTGCAGCTTTAACTGCTTTGCACAACTTTTTATCTAGTTTGATATTCAGGGACAGCGGATAAATTCAGGGGCAAGTTACATGATTAGTGGGAGAGGAAAGAAGAAAAAAACAAAGTTCTGATCATAAATCTGTTTTGAGTTTATCTGTAATCTTTGCCGTTTGCTTTTATACTGGATCAGTATCAGCATTTACTGAAACAAAACAGAAATTTAGAAGAAAAAGCACTGCTTGGTGAAGCTGTAAACTACTCATAGACATCTGAAATATGAGCCTGATTGCCTCTGCTTTTGAAAAAGAATCTAACTATGTGTTGTATTTTCAAAGCTTTATATTCTCTTCATTGTGTCGCCCTAAAAAAGCTGTCAGATAAATGTAGTAGAGTAGAAAGCACAATATTCCCTTTGAAATATGGTGGAGTGGAAGTATAAAGTAGCATAGAATGGAAAGCACTTCAAAATTTCCTAATGCACAGTACTTGAGTAAATGTACTTAGTTACTTTCCACCACTGAAAGGTGAGCTAAGGCTGAAATTTGAAACAAAAAGCTGTTTTCCACTGCAGAAACTTCCTTTTTCAAGCAGCCTGAACCTTTGAGCATGTTCCAATCACAAGAACTTCCCATGTTTAACCATGTGTAACCTTTTTCAGATTCATTTTTGAAAAAAACTACTTACTCCAGGGTGGGATACTCCTGAGAAGCTGCTATGTGGGTTGCAAGCAAGCACCAATTTTTGCTCCTTCTGATATTCTCGTCCTGTAGCAATCTTCTCCTCTCTAACATCACCATCAGCAATGTAATATTCACCATTTACCCCAACATAATGAGCCTCCAGAGTTCTATTTCCAATGTGCCCATAGTACCGGAGTTATGTTGACTAAGTACTATTTGTTGTTGTTTTGCACTCCAAGTTAACGTCATGGTCCAAGCTGTCAAATCCACAGAAAGGATGAAAGACTCGATTACAGGCCTGCTCCTGTAAACGTTCATGCCTGCAGTGGAAAACCTGCCTCTGGTCGAGATCTCTGAGGTGCTGTTTACACACTATCAAGATCCTGTACAGTAGAGTGAATCTCTTTATCAGAGGGGAGTTTGTCTGACACTTTGAAGAGAAAGAACAACCTCTTATCCGGCCGAGCAGCGGGCAGAAAGGGAAAGAATATTTCCAGCGTTATGGCAGGTAGTAGAGAGACAAGGAAAAGTATTGTTATCAGAGTGCTGGGAGCTTAGTGTGGAAGGCTCTTGTGGAGGGGATAAGATAGTAATGGATAGCCCCGGGGCACCTTGAAAGATAAATGATACTTTATTAATCCCCCTGTGGGAATTAATTAATCCCTTCAAGCGGAGGGCACCTCTGGATGAGCTCCCGTTACAATAGATAACATTAAGGCCTTTCCGGCGTTGCTCTCATCCCTCCTTCTCTGCCTCCTCAGGTTCAACATGTGTTTGATGAATCTCCTTTCTTGGTCCCAGACAACAGCGTCAGCATAATGAACGGCACAAACGAAGGTAACGTCTGCCCACTCTACGTCCTGACGAGCAACACTGTCGTCACTCATCACAGCCACTCGTGTCCTGTCTGCAGCGTTTTTGTAGGTGGCATCCCTGAGCTGCCTGCCCTACTTTTAGTCTGCTGTGCAATTTCTCCAAAGGATCCTTGTTTACTGAAGGGATTTAGCTAAATAGCTGTAGATTATAGCGCTCTTTTATGATGACACTTAGAGAAAAATGAAATAGCTTTTCAACCACAAAGTCTTTTTGACCCTAAAAATCAGTAATTATGTGGTGAGAAAGTGTTTTTGTCTGCTGTGCCATGCTGTAATTGATTTGTCAGCGTTTCAGCCCTCTTTAAAAAAATTACAGCTCTGACTTGCATGTGTTGGTATCTTGCTGAATTTGTCGTCAGCTTTTCTAAAATGACTGAAATGACTGTTTTCTGTGGTCATTTCTGCAAATGTAGGAATCCTGGCTTGGATAACTGTGAACTTTCTAACAGGCAAGTATCTGCAACTTAAGTCTACATGAAAACTTACAACACGGAGGCTTTTTTTCCTGATTACAAGGGCTGTAGTCAACAAGAGAAAATGTTGGGTAATCGAAGTGACGATAAAGAGTACACACTACCTGCTAGTTTTGTTCACCTTAATGGATTGTAAATAAACACAGAAGGCTCATATTTACAGCAAATTAACTCATTTTAACCTGGTTATTTGATACTGCTGCTAATGCAGTTACCCATATTCATATGATTTCTGAAAACAGAACTATGTCAACTGGTGTTCTAGTACAAAAACCACTGAGGAATGAGGCACAGACAAATTAGCTGCCGTTTTTAGATGATCTGACATGTTGGTTGTCGAACTGTGATATAAAAATGGCTGTTAGCAAAGTTTGCTCTAAACTTTTTGTTCATCTTTTTGAGAAAAATGCAGCCAAATCAACAGCTTCTTTGACACTGTGTTAGTTAGTTTGGACCTGAACATTCAATATATGTTGAATAGGTTCAACCTGGCAGCCTCCATGAGGTTGGACGAGGTCAAAGTTATTCAGGTAATTTGACTTCCTGCAGCCAAAATAATAAATTAATCCTATAAGGCTGTTGATGTAGTGCTTTTCTCTTTAGAAAAATAACCACAGATGATTGTCCAACCAATGAGAATTTGGTCCCACCAATAGGACCACATCGACCAACCAATCCACTTGGAGACTACAGCCAAACTGATTATATGAAAGTTTTGTGTTTTCTGATCTCAGCTACTGTATTCCAAATTTAACTCGGCGTCTGAAATTACACACCCATGTTCACAAATAGAGGCTGAACACTACGAGGTCCTTGCCTAAAGGGGTTCGCTCTGATCTTTATCAGACTGAACGCTGCAATTTTATACTTGTGCTTCTTACACGTGTGCCAAATAGGCCTTTTGAAGATAGCATCTCAGGTGTAACTGATGAGCTCTTCTCTGTTGTGGCTGCTGGACTAAAGTGGGGAATATTTTCAGGGCACCTGAAAGCACAAAGTAAGAAGACAGTGGGGATTCTGGATTTAGGAGGAGGATCCACACAGATCACTTTCCTGCCCAAACTGAGGGTTAGTTGTTTGCTTATAATATTTCTCTACCTATTAAATGAAGCTGTTATTAGTAACCCACCATGTGTTTCATATTTTGTAGAAAACCATTGAAAGCGCTCCTGTTGCTGATTTCGTTGCCAGATTTGAATTCTTCAACTCAACGTTTGAATTATATACTCACAGGTGACAAATATTATTATGCTGTTCTTTAATCTCTTCTCAGCATCTTCTTAAAGTTTTAAATTGCCTTCTGGTTTTGTCAGAAAAGCCACTAACTTTCTTGTAACTTTGCTTGGATGCGTTTTAATTAGACAAACTTCTAGTATTGTTTAGTCATTAGGATGTGAATAATAGGCTCACACCACTCGTTTGGCCTGTTTTCAGAGTGACTTATTTGTTACATGCACAGTCTGTTCCTGCTTGTTTTGTAACTGTACAACAACCCTTTGTTTCCTGCAGTTATCTCGGACATGGACTAATGGCAGCGCGGCTGGCCACGCTGGGCGCTCTGGGTGCAGAAGGTACTGTGCTGCAGTCATTAGTGTGGGTCACTGTTTGCATTGTGTCACTGAAGGTGGTCTCTCAGGCGATTTTCCTCCCCGCTGCCTGCTTCTCCAAATACGGAGAGGTGTAGGTAACAAGAGGAAGATGCTTATGTGGGATGCGCTTCAAGTCCTCCTTCGTAATAAACAATACAAGTGATACGCGGAGATGAATCACCGAAGGGCTCCAGAGAAAATTTGGTTGATGAGTCAGTCTCAGACCGTGGTGGCATTGTGTGAAGCTGTTAGAGGATTAAACAAGTCCTGTGTGTTTTTTTTCAGGGTTGGAGTGGCAGGTTTTTAAAAGTTCCTGTCTGCCAAAGAAGTTCAGGGATGAATGGAGCTTTGGAGGGCTGACGTACCGAGTGAGCGGGGACCCAGATGGTAAGATCCCATTTGCTGTAAGGGGGCTTTTCATTATGCTAACGTTCGTCCTCTCTCCCTTCACGCCTCTTCCTCTCAGAGAGGATGTGAGGAAGAAAAGTGGGGACAGAAGCTGCCAAATGAGAATTCCTGTTGTTCCGCAGCATCAGTTATTAGCAGCTCAGTTGTATTACTATAAAATCAATATTGATTAGGGTGCAGCATTTATACCGCTTGATAAAAGACTTCCTTGTAGTATACACCTGTTTCTTCACTCTAAGCTCCTCCTGAAATCTCCTTGAGGTGCTTTAAAGTAACTGAAAGATCCTTAATAATGGCAGAGGGAGAATGATTTCTGAAAGGACACCCCAAATATAGTAATTTATCTGTAGACTGAATGAAAATAACATTTGGCAGCACTTCAGAAACATCGTTTAGATTTTCCCTTTAAGTTTCTTCACTTTAAACCAAAAGGACCAGAAACTTCTGATGTAAATGAGGTCATGCATCAGATCTGTGGATCCTTAATGAATGTAAAATCCAATAATCTGAAGTTTAGACTTTAAAACATATTAAATACGTTTGACATTTTAGAATTATGAATTTAACATCACCTAAATACAGTTTTATTAGCCCCAATCTTGATTTTAAGTGTGTTTCATTGAAAAAAAATGTACTGGTCTCACTGTAATAAAGCTACAAACGATAGAACACTAATGCAAACTGTGTAGCCTTGTCATAATTCATCTCTCATCTCCAAATTTTAAAAAAATCGCTCCATCTAGAAGTTCAAATTGTTTCTGTTACTGTCATCTAAAGTGGGTAAGTTCATCGAAATCTAGATTGAAGCCTGCTGCAACTTGTACAAGAAAATGAAGAACTTTGAGTATGAAGGTATTAGTTGCAGGGGAATTTAGAAGAAAAAGATAAAATCGCTGTAAAAAGCCACCAGTAATCACCCAATCCTGTTCTGTATTCACATCTCAAGCATCACCGCGTCCTTCTTGGTCTGCATTAACAACTCTACCAACTCCAGTAAATGACCTCTGGACATATGGACTTATATCTGTATTCAAGAGCACAGCCTTTAAATTTGAGAGCAAAATTTCTTCATTTTGCATTCAGATTTTGTTATGCTCTTCCTACAAACCCTGCCCCAGCTCTGTGGAAACCTTCTCAGAACTGCTGCTCCACAAATATCTTTTGTGCTAGTTTGACTGTATCTCTTCGCTCTCAGACTGATTCTGTGTGCTCGCAAAACTTCTGCTATGTGCTCAGATCTGTGTGAAACCATTCTGTTTACCAATGCCAATGTGACACACCTGCAGTTTGATGCCAAGTTGCCACATTTTGATGCATCAAATGTAAATTTTATGGAACATATTTGTACCATTAATTACATGAGATCACCAAATCATTACCTAATAAAAAACTAAACATAATCCATTTATTTCTATTGTATCAGACTTAAATGTAAAACTATGAAACTAATTTTCCAAAGGTTTCTGTGTGTAGTTTACTGAGTGGCATTTTAATTAACACTTGAACACCAGCCATATTATTATGGGTGTATTTCCACGCCTCTCTATGCTTTTACTAATTAAAATAGAAGGAAACAGCACCATTAAAATAATTATGTACTTGAGGACCTTGATTTGGGTGATTCATTTTGGCAGTGATCTGCTGAACCATAGAACAATAGAACCTCCTGTAAGAGATGCTGGAAAAAAACACAGTGTGCTACTATTATGTCTTGTGATATCAATATCTGTTTGAAAAGATTGGCATCAGGGTCAATCGAAGCATGTTTTAGCTGTTTGTTTCATGGTTGCTGTCACATAGGTTTCTTAAAGCCAGAACACAACTTGTGATGGGAGGCCTCTAAAATGTCTAAAGTGTGGAAATATTTTTAAATTTTAAAACAGAAGCAGTCCAACTTGTAATATCTGCAATGCAAAAGTTTTGAGAGTTAACATAGCTGCATTCAGTACAACCAGTTTGATACAGCAAAACTTAACATTCAGGTTCACTCAGGTAACAGCTGCACCAATCATTTTAAGAGCAGAGAGAAATTTCCTTCAAGACAGCGACAAGGCAAAAAAACAATCACAGAGAAGGTAATTGAATTCACCCCGCTGGATGAGCAGCCCATTGCTCTGTATGGAAAACCAAAAGTGCCATGATTTGCCTGTTTGCACACAGTTTTAAATCAAAACACTGCTTTTTACGCAACACCATAGCTTTAAACAAGGTTCCATGACATTTTAAATCTTTTATCAGATGACACTGCTGCTGGTTTTACCACTTTAAAATTAAATTTTTTAAAATATTTTTTTGTATAGTAGGTTTACTTCAGTGTTACACTAAGAGAAATTATTTATTTGTTGTGACTGTGAATGTATTACTCCAATTTAAAGTAAAATTGTAATTGTATTGCTTATTTTGAGCTATGTAGTTTTACTGCAAAATAATAATAGTAATGATGCAGCACTAAATCAAATTGTAATAGAAGCTGTTTATAAAGACAGATTTTAATTTGTCTCCTTGTTCATTTTGTTAAACAAACAGAAATCAACGCTGCACTCGGTGGAATTGTCATAACTTATTTTACTTGGCCATTTTGTAAAATTAAAATAAGATTAAGAACAGGTTGGATGCAGATAATTATTTGCTTCTCTTTTTAGTTGTTAAACATATGCATTGGGTCGATTTTAATTACTTTAATGTACTTGAAGTGAGTGCTGTATAACTGTCTTGTAGGAAAATCAGATCAGTTTGGGACTCCATAATGGTAGATATTCAGTGTTAAATGACTAAATGAATGGGTTGGGGCCAAAAAACTTGATTGTGACATCACAAATCATATATGAAGGTATTGTAATAAAGAATACAGATCTTAAATTTCTCCTATACTGGTTTGCTGTCCCACCAACTGGCCTAGTCTCCATCATGTCCACTGTGGGATGTTGCTGCTGACCTTCCTCCAGCCCACTGCTTCCAGCTGCACATTTCCACCAATCTACTCTGCATTGCCCTTACTATACTTGATTTGCTCATCTACATATTTTTTAATTTACCACCAGCTATATATGTAGTATATTTAATGCCAGAGCTGTACACCATAGCAGTAAACTATAATCAGTTTCCATGTTAGTTGTACTTTGCATGTATCATCTGTCTTATCATGCATGTATCAAATTGTGTGTTTTATGGTCCTTACATACAACTTTTGGAGCTATGTGAACATTTTGCAGTAGAATTTTACATTGTTGAACACTTAATAATAAAGGTTACTTTTGTTCTTTTTTTGCAAGTATGGGACTGAAATAGGTCCTAAATTGAATTCATAATGGTCTTGAAAAATCTTAAATTGAACTTATTGAAACCTGCAGAAACCCTGATGACAGACAATGCAACAGCCACTCAACATTAGCAGGAACATCAGCAAACGCCATTAAAATGGGCTTAGTCGAATTACACATTATTTCATAACATCGCTGCGACATTAGATGCATAATTTACGCTGCTGTCTTGTGTTTTTCTTCTCCTCCAGGTTATGCAGGATACAAGCTTTGTTATCAGGAAGTACTTAAGGTGGTGAAGGGGATTATTCATCAGCCGTACGAGCTAGAAGACAGCAATGTTTTCTATGCTTTCTCCTATTACTTTGACAGAGCTGTGGATGCAGGCCTTATCGGTAAGTGCGCACACATGCTCGTACCCTCTGTACACACCTCGTATAATTACACAGACCCAGCAGGGTGTTATTACCCATTCCGATGCTCGACATGCCAGACAGAGGCAGAAAAATGTGAGTCATCCGCACCTGTCTCAGGGGATTTGACAAGCTATAGGTGTGTGGGTATTACAGAAATTGCTATCCTCTGCTAGTCCAAGCTTAAAGGCCACACGCTCTATTATTAGTATTATGGAAATTTGCATGTAGATGTGCTCCTGTAATGAATGGTATAGCATTTAAAATGTGAGTAAGATGAACTCAAATCACGCCCTGTTGCAGATGGCGTCCAAGGAGGGATGCTGGAGGTCAGAGACTTCAAGAAGAGAGCCAAAGAGGGTGAGATGGGCGAAGGAATGCATCATGACTCTGGCAGATCCGCAGCTCCCTGTACTTGAGACACTTTGTGCATCTCAATGGAGCTCGTTTCTATCTCAAATCCTGCCCCCGTCCTCTCAGCTGAATACAGATGACTGATTATCCAACCTAACAGGCATGATTTCCCTTTTCTCTGCCTAGTGTGCAATAAGATGACCAAGTACCCTCCCATCAGTCCTTTCCTGTGCATGGACATGACCTACATCACCTGCCTGCTCAAGGATGGCTTCGGCTTTAAGGAGAGCACTGTGCTGCAGGTGAGGCGGTGTTGCACGATAAAACCAGTAGAATTAGGGTGCTTTATATTATGCTAATGTGTCTCCTCGCTCGCTTCCTTCCCTCGTGTCTAGGGATTTCCCAGTCAAGTTTTTTTCCATCTGATTTGAGTCATTTAATATTTAGTATCTGCAGAGACTGAGTCCCAATCCAATACTATTTTCCTGGATGGTGCTCAGCTTAAGTACATTTAAGTTATAAAATCAATCCAATGCATTAAGAAAAAAAGAATTCTGCATTGATGCTGTTCCTTCATGTTACGAAGGTGTTTAAAAGCTTCGATAGGTCTGAAATGTAATGTGGAGATGGAAGGATGTACCAAGGCCCCACAAGCTACAAATCTGTATTCCTTACATGCACATCCGAAAATATATTATAGATGAGCTGAACAAAACTGCTACAACCAAAGGAGAAAATTAGGAGTTGACTATGGGCAGTTCTGTGCTCAGTTCAGCAATGAACACCATGATAAAGACTTGTGTGATGCTTAATGACTTCCTGCCAGAGCTCAAGAATGTGTGTCATCATTTTGGCATGTAAAACAGCAAAAAAAACCCAAAAAAAAACACAACCTTGGCTTGCCATACTTGAAACATGTCACATTGTACCGATGGTTTTAAATGCATATAGAGTAAATGCACTGTAGATTAGCTGTACTATCTGGTGAAGATGAGACACAACTTTTATTATTCTATAAAGAACTTCTTGTGCCAGATGTACACCAGTAAGCTGAGCCTGTTGGTTTTGAGTCTGTTTTTTACTGCAGCAGTCAGAGGAGGAGGTTACTCAGACTGGGTGGTTCTGGGTTGCCGAACAGAGAGTGTTATGTGGGTTTGGCTAGCAACAGGCCACCATGACAAAGAATTATGTGGCGCTTAATGACCTCTGGATGTGTGAGAGATAGAGAGATGTAAAGATGGAGTCAAAGCTTCCAAATGACAAATCCTTATTTTTATGGAAGCTAATCCATTTAACTTGTATCTCTGAAAACTAATTTGCATTAGTCTTGAGAGATGCAAATTAGATGGATTATGTTCTGTCGTTTCTTACTTTAGAATAGCGTTACTTTTTAAGTTAAAAAGTAAGACTATTCTAGAGATACAAGTGGCCTTAAGTAGCTTTACTCGTCACAATCCTGTCTTCCAAAACATAGATGTATATGCAACTAAACTGCATTTCTGCACTTCTCATTTATACTTTGAAAGGAACTTATTTTCATACCAAAAGGTAAGACTAGGACAGAGTGGGAAAGACTTCTAATCTACAGAGCCACATGTGTCCTATTATTCTTACATGTTTTCAGTTAAGAGTTTCTCTTTTCACTCGCTTTGGTTATTTTTAGAAAAATATCACAGTTTGCATTCAAATATGACCCTTTCACAACATGTCTGAAGCTTAATCAGTATTATGCAAATTTGTCTGACTTGAATGTAATACATTCAATTATATGTCAAAGTCCCACAAACCTGCTAATCAAGAGCACAAAACATCATAGTTTAGTATTTCGTCCAAAATGTGGAAAAAAAACCATCGTAGTTTAGTATGTCCTCCAAAATGTCACAAAAAATGTCATAGTGTAGTATGTCGTCCAAAATGTCACAAGAACATCATAGTTTACTATGTCGTCTACAATGGCACAAAAACATCATAGTGTATGTTGTCCAAAATGGCACAAAAACGTCATAGTTTAGTATGTCTTCCAAAATATCACTAAAACGTCATAGTTTAGTATGTCGTTCAATATGTGGCAAAAAAGTCATAGTTTAGTATGTTGTCCGAAATATCGCAAAAAACGTCATAGTTTAGTATGTCGTGCAAAATGTGACAAAAATGTCATAGGTTAGTATGTCGTCCAAAATGTGACAAAAATGTCATTGTCTAGTATGTCGTCCGAAATATCACAAAAAACGTCATAGTTTAGCATGTCATCCAAAATGTGACAAAAATGTCATAGTTTAGTATGTCGTCCGAAATATCGCAAAAAACGTCATAGTTTAGTGTGTCGTCCAAAATGTGACAAAAATGTCATAGTATAGTATGTCGTCCAAAATGTGACAAAAACGACATGTCGTCCGAAATATCACAAAAAACGTCATAGTTTAGTATGTCGTCTAAAATGTGACCAAAACATCATAGTTTAGTATGTCGTCCAAAATGTGACCAAAAAGTCATAGTCTTGTATGTCGTGCGAAATATCACAAAAAATGTCATAGGTTAGTATCTCATCCAAAATGTCACAAAGACGTCATACGGTAGTTTAGTATGTCATCCAAAATGTGACAAAAACGTCATGTCGTCCGAAATATCACAAAAAAACGTCATAGTTTAGTATGTTATCCGAAATATCGCAAAAAAGTCATAGTTTAGTATGTCGTCCAAAATGTGACAAAAAAGTCATAGTTTAGTATGTCGTCCAAAATGTGACAAAAATGTCATAGGTTAGTATGTCGTCCAAAATGCGACCAAAACGTCATAGTTTAGTTTGTCGTCCAAAATGTGACAAAAATGTCATAGTTTAGTATGTCGTCCGAAATATCACAGAAACGTCATAGGTTAGTATGTCGTCCAAAATGTGACAAATGCATCATAGTTTAGTATGTCGTCCAAAATGACAAAAACGTCATAGTTTAGTATGTCGTCCAAAATGTGACAAAAACGTCATAGTTTAGTATGTCATCCAAAATGTGACAAATACGTCATAGTTTAGTATGTCGTCCAAAATATGACAAATACGTCATAGGTTAGTATGTCGTCCAAAATGTGACAAAAATGTCATAGTTTAGTATGTCGTCCAAAATATCACAAAAAAAGTCATAGTTTAGTATGTTGTCCGAAATATCGCAAAAAACGTCATAGTTTAGTGTGTCGTCCAAAATGTGACCAAAACGTCATAGTTTAATGTCGTCCAAAATGTGACCAAAACGTCATTGTCTAGTATGTCATCCAAAATATCACAAAAAGCATCATAGTTTAGTATGTCGTCCAAAATGTGACAAAAACGTCATAGTTTAGTATGTCATCCGAAATATCACAGAAACGTCATAGGTTAGTATGTCGTCCAAAATGTGACAAATGCATCATAGTTTAGTATGTCGTCCAAAATGACAAAAACGTCATAGTTTAGTATGTCGTCCAAAATGTGACAAAAATGTCGTAGGTTAGTATGTCGTCCAAAATGTGGAAAAAAGCATCATAGTTTTGTATGTCGTCCAAAATGTGACAAAAATGTCATATTGATTAAATGTGCCACTTCTTTGACCGTGCATCAGTTCATCGAAGGACACCCTTTAAAGCAAGGATCCATTATTAAAAACATGCTTTTTCTGCATTAGTCAAGACAAAATGCCATTGTGTTCTTATTTATTTGCAGTATTGCATTAACTTTTCCTGATCTTTGTAGTGCCGCATCTTCTTGGAAAACATTGCTTTGCTTGAATTGTAATTGATTAATTACATTTTCAGTGTAGATCTCAACAGAAGAAACCAAACAGTGTTTTTGTAAAAATTGTTTCTGTTTTTCTTCAGCAATTTTGAAAATCTTTCAGGCTCGGTATTTTAAATCAAAGGCCAGATTAAGGAAATTAACTCTAAATGATGCTTTGATACAATATTGAAATTTATCAATGTGATACAAATTATATTAACATTGTCATTTAATGCATCATCTTGCCAGTGGTGTGATAATATATGCATTACTACCACTGTAAGGTACTTCCAAAAGTGCTACAACTGCCACAGGTCATGATTTTTGCAAGCATGATTCATTTGGTTTCTGTGGTCCAGCCACGTCCTTGGAGATATTTCAGGTTCTGCCATGCTGGCAACAATGCCCCGTTCATCCTGCTTCAGGGTGACCAAGTGATTCCAATTAAAGCTGCATGTGTTGTTTACTGAGGCTGGGGTCGTGCAAGTCAAACACTAAGGAGTCTGATCTCACAAGTAGAGAGCAGAACCTTGGATCGCTCTGACTTGAGCCTGTTGAGATAAACACTGAGATCCACTGTCTTACTTTTTACCAGGTGGCTGATCCACTCTGTCTGCACTGTGAGACCTTTCAAATTTTACAGTATGTTTGTGTTGTATATATGTTTTCTAATTGATTTCCCAAACTAAACATAAACCGCATACACACAACTACAGCTTATAATATCAGCAGTGCAGTGCATATATACAGTCTTCCTTGCCTGACATCAGCCTTTGCTCTGGAAGAGAGAAAACGTTTTTACAACATGTTGAAAAATCCCATTTTTTTTCGACATAGTATACTATGGCGTTTTTTTTTTTTGCGCCAAAATTCATGATGCTTTTTTTCAAAGAAAACCTTTCTGGAGTGTTTTTCACAGCCTGCTTTACATTATTTCATCATACGCAATGTTCCCTGTAATTTTTCATGAGTCTGAGCAAACACACAAACTCCCTGAGCGTTCCTTGGACCACTGTGAGCAACATCAGACATGTTCACTGTGGTCACACCAGCATCACATCCATTCAAGTTACATGGTTCATTAAAGGAATCAAATTACAGCATTTACATTTCTGTTAAAACACTTTGTCAACAGGAGCCAGTTGAAGGCTGCAGTGATTTTAGTGACACTACAATGTATAAGAGTGAAGTTATTGAATATTTGTCTCTCTTTACTGTTGCAGTGGTTTTGCAAATTGCAGATGGACCCTGTTCACTCCATAGACACCAGTGTTATTCCTGTAGCTTGAAAGACAGCTACTTTTGATGAAACTGGGCTTGTAGCACATTGTCTGCCTTGCAACAATGGGAAAGAGGCACCGTTTATGTTTTGACAACCTATATCTAACGAGTTATTGATGCTGGAAGTCTGAATCTGTGAATATCTTTCCAACTTTACTGAACTTGGGGCCACTACCACCTAAGGAGTGATATATTTAATTTTGAAAAAAGCATTTAGCCATACTTAAAGCTTTAAGTGCTTTATTAACACAGAACTAAACATTTTGTATTGTTTTATTATCACAGGTTCTGTCTGAAAAGAGGTGGCATCATTTTAAACAGTGAAATCAAACTAACAAAATGTAATGACCAACCAGTGAGCAATACTGGATTCTGCAAAAACATAAACAGCTTTTTAAAAATCTAAATCTTATCTTAACACAGTTAATGTATTAACTTATTTTTGTGTGTATGCATGTATTTATTTATTTAGTACTGTTAACACAGAGTTCTGAGTGAGTTTTTCTTAAGATAGGCAAAGGCCATTTATTGATTACATATAGGCTATTAAATGTTTATTAAAAACTAAAAAGCATTTAAAAAAAACAACTTAGGCATTTATTGAGTCACTAAAATACTGTAGAGTACAGACCACATCAACAAGTAAATTTCCTTCACTAAGCCAGCCCTCTGGACTTCCAGGAAGCTGTGTTCCTATTGGCTGTCCAGGTGGCTGCTTGGTGTTATCAGGAACACCTGAGCAGCTCAGTGTCTTCCTGCTTTATTTAGCTGCAGACAAACATTTCCTCTGCTTCTCCACCACTGAACCGGGTTTGGCTCCGTTGCTTTAATTTGTTCTTTAGGCGTTGGTTTGCAGCTTCCAGCAGTAAAATCATCTTTAATGTGTTTCTTGGTGTGTTTTAGGGCTTTGTACTGGATAGTTGTCTTGGTAAATGTTGTTCTTTAGCCACAGTTAGCACATGCTGGTAATGTGTGCAGTGATTAGTGGATTTGGTACAGCTGAGTTGTGTCTTTATCTTGGCTGTAGTGAGTCTTCAGAGGTTTTTGGTCAGACACATTCTGTATTCTTGTTTGTGAAGCAACGTTGGTTGTCCAGAAGGTAAGAGTTCCTGTCCTGATTCTCTGTTCTCAGAGGTTCTCTGGTAGGCTGCAGGAGACTTTAGTGTTTGGGTTGTACTAGTTTGGTTTTTGTACGGTTTCATTTGGACGACTATCTTGAGGCTCCTCCATGTGGTTTAGTGAGGTTTTCTGGAACAGTTCTACAAAGCAACCTGCAGCAGAAGAGACTTTGAGAGTTTTTAGGAAGTTCTGGAGACCAGACTTTAGAGCAGCAGAAACATTTGTCAGCAGTTTGAGCAGGAGAAGGTGAGCTTCAGAGTAGAAATGAGGAGAAGGAAACCTTCTTGACCCGTGTGGTGAGGTCCTGTACCAAGAGTTTGAGCAGGTTGTGAAGAGTCTGTAGTTCTTTGGTCTGAAAGCACAAGAAGAGTCGACTCATTAAAGGAGAAAACAGGAGATATTGTTGGTTCTTCTGTCGCTCTGCAGTTTCCTTAGACTGAATATCAAGTTTATATTTTAAATGATTTCCCATGTGAGCCCAAGAAGACTTCAATAAACTCCCTCCATCCCCTGGACACAACATATTTTATTACCATGTTAAATCTATTTTTTTAATGTTTTTGAGTTTTAATCATAGTTTTAGCATAGTTTTTTCTCTTTGCTTGTTTAGTTTTGTCATCTGTGTGGAAGGTGCTAAACAAATAAAGTTGAATTGATAAACTGAATAATTGACTAACTCATGATTGTGACAACAGAAGTATTTTCATTGTGATTTAAGGGTTTATTTCATTTTTAAGGTTGGGGTTAAAATCTTGACAGAAAAAGAAGATTAAAGAAATAAACTACATAACAAAAAGCAATTAAATCAAAGGGAAAAAAATTAATACAATAAAACTTTGAAAAAGGTTTATTATTAAAAAGTATTTTTTGAACGTTTAATTATCGAAAATATTTTATCTGTAATTTTGAATATTTGTATTTGAAAAAATTTGTTTCATAGTTACATGTATTGTATCTTGTTTAATTATCTAATTCAATATTTTGTCTGTTTAATAGAATTTAATTGTATTTAATGTTTAACTATATTAAACAAAATATTGAATTAGATAATTAAACAAGATACAATACATGTAACTATGAAATTAAACAAATTTTTTCAAATACAAATATTCAAAATTACAGATAAAATATTTTCGATAATTAAACATTCAAAAAATACAATTAAACAAGAAGAATATTAAACATTTAAAAAAATACAAAACATTTAATTAGATTCTTAAACCTTTAAAAAGACAAAACATTTAATTAAAAAATTAAGTGTTTAATTAGAAAATTACATCTTAAAGACAATAAAACTTCAAATAGGAATTAAACAGAAAATACAATGAAGCGTTTAAAAAGAAAATTAAACATTAAAAGGTGGTAAAACATTTAAAAAGAAAAACCGTAACAAAGATTTAATCAAAAAATTAAACATTGGGAAAGAAAAAGGAATTTTTCAAACAAGCCAATAAAACATTTGAAAAAAACAACAATTAAACATTAAAAAGACAAAACATTTCAAAATCAAATCAGACATTAGAAAAGAATAAAAGGTGAGAAAAGAGCAAAACTAAACATTTAAGGATCAAACTAAAGACAAAACATTTGAAAAGACACCAGTTAAACTTTAGAAGATCAAATTAAACAGAAGAGACAATAAAAGGGTGAAAAAGAGCAAAAACAGATGAAGGTCTTAAAGCGTTTTCTAGTCTGAAATGAAAACATCGTTTCTTCAAACATTTCCTCTTTCTATGTTCTTGGTTTGATTGTGGACAGATTTACTAAGAACTCATTTCAGAAAACTGCTTTCCAGATAACGTCTACTAGTAGTTGAAGGCATTTATCAAACTAATGTTACCTTCTGATCTCCACAAACTTTACTGTTCAGTGAAGAGAATCAAAGTTTGTTAAGGATTTCTAAAAAACCCACAGGTGAAGGTCTGAGAAGAACTCAGATGGATGGTCTAAATGTGAAATCAAAACTCATGGTCACAAGTTTTAAGGCTTCTGTTAACCAGAAAGTTCAACCTAACAGAGAAGTACTGAGAAACTTTTAAATCTTCAGTCCTCAGAGTGTCTGAAGGTTCAAACTAACAGAGAAGTACTGAGAAACTTTTAAAATTTCAGTCCTCAGACTGTCTGAAGGTTCAAAATAACAGAGAAGTACTGAGAAACTTTTAAGATTTCAGTCCTTGGACTGTCTAAAGGTTCAAACTAACAGAGAACTACTCAGAAACTTAGAGGATTTCAGTCCTTGGACTGTCTGAAGGCTCAAACTAACAGAGAACTACTCAGGAACTTAGAAAATTTCCGTCCTCAGACTGTCTGAAGGTTCAAACTAACAGAGAACTACTGTGGGACTTAGAAAATTTCATCCCTCAGACTGTGTGAAAGCTCAGGTCCTGAGGACTTGGGAGGTGTGGAGGCTTTGGAAAGTCTTGGAACTGAAGGTTCCACCCTCCAGCACAAAGCCTGAAGTCCAACCTCCTGAGAAAAACGGTCGAGTCGAGACTCAAGTTAAAAAAAACCTCGAAAACGACAAAAAATAGATGATAAATGCGCAAAAAAAAGAAGAATTAGTATCTGAGCGAATAGCTCAGGGGATAAGAAGACGGACTACCAAGTGGAAGGTCGCAGGTTCAAGACCCACCACCGGCGTTTTTCTTTCTTTGTCTTTGTCAGGATTTTCAAAAAACTTAAGAAGTGTCTGGTCTTGAACCAGCGACCTGCAGCTCCACAGGCAAATCCTTAACTCACTGAGCTACAGATCAGATACAAAGAAATAAATTCGTCGTCCCTTTGGCATCGTAGTTCCTGAAGTGACCACATGGGTGGAGCCAAGGCGGAGTCTGGGTGGAGTCAGGGCGGAGAGTAGGCGGGGAGGTGGGTGGCGGCCTCCCCCCTCTACTCACCCACCTGCCCCCACCACCCACCACACCTTCCCCCGCCCGACGAGTTCTTCGAGTCTCCACGAGTTCTTCGAGTCTCCACGGGTTTTCCCGAGTTTCTGGAGTTTCCACCAGGTCGGAGGCAGAACATGTTGTCATGAAGAGGTGTTGAAGTCGGCCAGGATGGACTGACTTTTTACAGCGACTAGAAGGAAGACCACTAGAAGAGCAGGTCTTTAACCACCATCCATAAAATCCATGGAGTCGGCTCCAGAGAAATGAAGGGAGGTCAACTTTTATCAACCTCCATCCACATGTTCAACTTCATATCTTTACTTGGACATTTTTAGCACCACAAACACTTTATTATCATTTATTAGGACTTTAATGGAATCCACCAGCAGATTTACTTTTTGTTGACAAACTTTATTCTTGTCGTCGTGGGACTGCAGTATTTAAAACTCTTCCTTCTATTTGACCTCATGTTTATTAGTTTTAGTGGAGAAAGTTATTTTAATTGTCGATTAATCTCTTAAAAACCAAATAATAAATTGGATTAGTCAAGAGCTTTAAATTTTTTATTTTGTCATATTTTAAGTATGACAAAAAAATATATAAAAATAAAGCATCTTGAGACAATTTGACCTGTAACTGGCGTTATATAAATAAAATAGAATTTAAATTGTATGTATCTTGTAATGGAGTAATTCTGTCATATATGTTGGAAAACACATTTTCTTTGGCCATTAATCTGTTGTTTTCTCCAGTAATTCATTTCTTGTTTTGGTTTATAAAATGTCAAACCCAAATATATTCAGTTTACTGTCATAAAAACCAAAAAGATTTACATTCATGATGCAGGAATCAGGCAGTTTTTCACTTTTATTCTTAGTTTAGTCAGAAAGATAGTTGATAATGTGTGAATTGTTGCAGCTTGTGAGCTGTAGAAGGTTTTAATCTTTGGGGCCGAGTGTCAGAAAACATTTAGAAACCAACATCAACAAAGGGAAATCCAACTTTTGCATGACAATGTCTAATTAAAGGACATGTAAATGTAAATGTGTGATATTCATCCTCTGGAGCTTTCTCTTCACATCGTCTTCCACCTGGACTGCTTTGGTCGGCAGCATGTGCAACAAATATTTGACAAACTGCACTTTAACATCAATGAATGACACTGAAGTTTAATCTCTACATAAATGAGACTGAGTCTGGATGTGCTGCTCTGTCATTAACTCCTAAGTTTAGGGAAAGTTCAAACAAAAGAGGACAGTTTAGGTAAGACTTGAGAATGAGCTTATTTTGAACAAACATCTCAGACTTTCTGAGCTTCAGCACCTCTAGCAAGATAATTTAACAACAAGCAACTCAAGAGATCCAGAAGTTGGTGAGAGTTAGCTTTAGCTGAGCCAAAGAACATGTGGGACGCTAACCGAGCAAACATTTCAGACTTTTCTCTGTGAATTCTGAGAAATCATTTCCTATTTAATGACAGAGCTACACATCTTAACTCAGTCTCATTAAAACAGACTCTAATTCAGTGTCATCCATCCATATTAAAGTGCAGTTACCCAAAATGTTTGTTGCATGTGCTCCAACAAAACCTGTCCAGGTAGAAGGCCACTTTGACAAACAGGAAGTGGAAGATTCCAAGCAGATTTATAGAAGGGGGAACCAGACTGTACTAAGTGTCGTCGAGTATAGAGGGGTGTTTTGTGGGTTTTTAAGGCTGATAATGATTATTAGTGAGACATTTGGAGTAGATATTCATTTGCAGTAAATTAAAATATTTAAAATCTTGAGTTAAACTTAGAAGAACACAAACTCTAACAGAAAACTTTGTTGATACGTTTTTGTTTTGTTTACAGATGTTAAGTTAAAGGAGTTTTATTCGTTAAGTATAACCAATCAAATCACTCCAGAAGACAGAGCGACCACAGGTAGATAAAGGTTCAGAGCCAAAGTAGCACCATTTTTAAATGTATTTATTACCGTAAATCAGTAAAAAATAAAATACTGATAATCAGTAAATCAGTCAGCCCACAATTACTACAATTCTACAATGTATGTCTCTTTCCTTTGACTTGTTATTTGTACAATATACGATGCATATGATGGCGTTTTTTCATACCAAAGGCTATACTATGATGTTTTCTCAGAGACATACGATGCTTGTTCTGGCCCTGAGCCGCTGCACTCCTCCTTTGTTGTTTTCTGGATTGTACTCAGCTGCATGCCTTCGTCCACCAGGCCTCCGTTGACTCGTCCCGCCTGCCGTCTCTGGAGCTGAAGCTGGATTGGAACAGACCAAAGTACAGTCCAATCACGATGCCAGCTGCCTCTCAAAAGGCTCCTTCATCTGGCAGGTGGCAGCACTTCTTCTGAGGGGAAGCTGAGCTGGCCCAGCAGAACTTTGGAGATGTGTTCCAGTGGTTGGTGGATGTGTGGGGAGATAGAGAGGGACCTTTGAATTGTTCAGAAAGGAAAACAGGAAACCCATTGTTAGTTTTAGTTTAGGGTGCTACTGCGGTGTGTTTTGGGGTTTTAAGAGGTGAACAGGAAGACTTTTTTTTCATATTGATTATCTTTTACTTTGTTCCTGGTTGGAATGTTTAGTAACATTTCAATTATTTGAGAGCAGTCCTAATGAACTGCCTGTAATCTCAATCATCACCTATGAAGGGTCATTCCAAGTTTCATTGTGTCAATCGTACGACGTAGTGTGTAACTGTATGCAGCACAGTGAGCCGGCATACTTGTCGTTTCCGTTTTCACGCCGTCTACAACAACGGAATGCACTGAAACTTTGCCCCCACTAGCTTAGCCTCGCCGTAGCATGCAGCTCAAAGGGGCGTGTCCTATCTACTCATTCATATCTATGAGATCAACGGTGCCTGCACAGAAGGACGCATGTCAATGACATTGATTAGCTGCGTAAATACCATTATATACAGTCTATGGTAAATACGTATGTGAATCACATCATTGGCTGCAGCAGCCAGTCACCAGTCACTCACTGACTCACATTGAAAAATAGCACAGAATGAACTGTTAGGTGTTTATTTTATTTACAATTTAGGTTGGATTTTTTTTTGTGTACGCAGCGCAGATTTTCTGTGCACGGAGACCGTGTCAGCAGTGCGCAATTGCGCAGCTTAGAGGGAACAGTGATCATATGGCATGTTTTTACAACATGTTGAAAAATTGCATTTTTTTTCGACATAGTATACTATGGCCTTTTTTTGCGCCAAAATTCATGATGATTTTTTTTTCAAAGAAAACCTTTCTGGAGTGTTTTTCACGGCCTCCTTTACAT
>NC_072777.1:30426170-30532064 GCF_022539595.1 Amphiprion ocellaris | reverse complement strand
TTCAAAGAAAACCTTTCTGGAGTGTTTTTCACGGCCTCCTTTACATTATTTCATCATATGGCACGTTTTTACAACATGTTTGAAAAATCGCTTTTTTTTTCGACATAGTATAGTAAGGCATTTTTTTCGCGCCAAAATTCATAATGATTTTTTTTTTCAAAGAAAACCTTTCTGGAGTGTTTTTCATGGCCTCCTTTACATTATTTCACCATATGGCACGTTTTTACAACATGTTTGAAAAATCGCTTTTTTTTTCGACATAGTATAGTAAGGCATTTTTTTCGCGCCAAAATTCATAATGATTTTTTTTTTCAAAGAAAACCTTTCTGGAGTGTTTTTCACGGCCTCCTTTACATTATTTCACCATATGGCACGTTTTTACAACATGTTTGAAAAATCGCTTTTTTTTTCGACATAGTATAGTAAGGCGTTTTTTTCGCGCCAAAATTCATGATGATTTTTTTTTCAGAGAAAAACCTTTCTGGAGTGTTTTTCACGCCCTCCTTTACATTATTTCATCATATGGCACGTTTTTAAAACATATTTGAAAAATGGCATTTTTTTTCGACATAGTATAGTAAGGCGTTTTTTTTGCGCCAAAATTCATGATGATTTTTTTTTCAAAGAAAACCTTTCTGGAGTGTTTTTCACACCGTCCTTTACATTATTTCATCATATGGCACGTTTTTAAAACATGTTTGAAAAATGGCATTTTTTTTCAACATAGTATAGTAAGGCGTTTTTTTTTGCCCCAAAATTCATGATGATTTTTTTTTCAAAGAAAACCTTTCTGGAGTGTTTTTCACGGCCTCCTTTACATTATTTCACCATATGGCACGTTTTTACAACATGTTTGAAAAATCGCTTTTTTTTTCGACATAGTATAGTAAGGCGTTTTTTTCGCGCCAAAATTCATGATGATTTTTTTTTCAGAGAAAAACCTTTCTGGAGTGTTTTTCACGCCCTCCTTTACATTATTTCATCATATGGCATGTTTTTACAACATGTTTGAAAAATTGCTTGTTTTTTCGACATAGTATAGTAAGGCGTTTTTTTTGCCCCAAAATTCATGATGATTTTTTTTTCAAAGAAAACCTTTCTGGAATGTTTTTCACGCCCTCCTTTACATTATTTCATCATATGGCACGTTTTTACAACATGTTTGAAAAATCGCTTTTTTTTTCGACATAGTATAGTAAGGCATTTTTTTCGTGCCAAAATTCATGATGATTTTTTTTTCAAAGAAAACCTTTCTGGAGTGTTTTTCACGCCCTCCTTTACATTATTTCATCATATGGCACGTTTTTAAAACATATTTGAAAAATGGCATTTTTTTTCGACATAGTATCGTAAGGCGTTTTTTTTGCGCCAAAATTCATGATGATTTTTTTTTCAAAGAAAACCTTTCTGGAGTGTTTTTCACACCGTCCTTTACATTATTTCATCATATGGCACGTTTTTAAAACATGTTTGAAAAATGGCATTTTTTTTCGACATAGTATAGTAAGGCGTTTTTTTTTGCCCCAAAATTCATGATGATTTTTTTTTTCAAAGAAAACCTTTCTGGAGTGTTTTTCACGCCCTCCTTTACATTATTTCACCATATGGCACGTTTTTACAACATGTTTGAAAAATCGCTTTTTTTTTCGACATAGTATAGTAAGGCGTTTTTTTCGCGCCAAAATTCATGATGATTTTTTTTTCAAAGAAAACCTTTCTGGAGTGTTTTTCACGACCTCCTTTACATTATTTCACCATATGGCATGTTTTTACAACATGTTTGAAAAATCGCTTTTTTTTCCGACATAGTATAGTAAGGCGTTTTTTTCGCGCCAAAATTCATGATGATTTTTTTTTTCAAAGAAAACCTTTCTGGAGTGTTTTTCAAGGCCTCCTTTACATCATTTCACCATATGGCATGTTTTTACAACATGTTTGAAAAATTGCTTGTTTTTTCGACATAGTATAGTAAGGCGTTTTTTTTGCCCCAAAATTCATGATGATTTTTTTTTCAAAGAAAACCTTTCTGGAATGTTTTGCACGCCCTCCTTTACATTATTTCATCATATGGCACGTTTTTACAACATGTTTGAAAAATCGCTTTTTTTTTCGACATAGTATAGTAAGGCATTTTTTTCGCGCCAAAATTCATGATGATTTTTTTTTCAAAGAAAACCTTTCTGGAGTGTTTTTCACACCGTCCTTTACATTATTTCATCATATGGCACGTTTTTAAAACATGTTTGAAAAATGGCATTTTTTTCGACATAGTATAGTAAGGCGTTTTTTTTGCGCCAAAATTCATGATGATTTTTTTTTCAAAGAACACCTTTCTGGAGTGTTTTTCACGGCCTCCTTTACATTATTTGACCATATGGCACGTTTTTACAACATGTTTGAAAAATGGCATTTTTTTTCGACATAGTATAGTAAGGCGTTTTTTTTTGCCCCAAAATTCATGATGATTTTTTTTTTCAAAGAAAACCTTTCTGGAGTGTTTTTCACGCCCTCCTTTACATTATTTCACCATATGGCACGTTTTTACAACATGTTTGAAAAATCGCTTTTTTTTTCGACATAGTATAGTAAGGCGTTTTTTTCGCGCCAAAATTCATGATGATTTTTTTTTCAAAGAAAACCTTTCTGGAGTGTTTTTCACGCCCTCCTTTACATTATTTCATCATATGGCATGTTTTTAAAACATATTTGAAAAATGGCATTTTTTTTCGACATAGTATAGTAAGGCGTTTTTTTTGCGCCAAAATTCATGATGATTTTTTTTTCAAAGAAAACCTTTCTGGAGTGTTTTTCACACCGTCCTTTACATTATTTCATCATATGGCACGTTTTTAAAACATGTTTGAAAAATGGCATTTTTTTTCAACATAGTATAGTAAGGCGTTTTTTTTTGCCCCAAAATTCATGATGATTTTTTTTTCAAAGAAAACCTTTCTGGAGTGTTTTTCACGGCCTCCTTTACATTATTTCACCATATGGCACGTTTTTACAACATGTTTGAAAAATCGCTTTTTTTTTCGACATAGTATAGTAAGGCGTTTTTTTCGCGCCAAAATTCATGATGATTTTTTTTTCAGAGAAAAACCTTTCTGGAGTGTTTTTCACGCCCTCCTTTACATTATTTCATCATATGGCACGTTTTTAAAACATATTTGAAAAATGGCATTTTTTTTCGACATAGTATAGTAAGGCGTTTTTTTTGCGCCAAAATTCATGATGATTTTTTTTTCAAAGAAAACCTTTCTGGAGTGTTTTTCACACCGTCCTTTACATTATTTCATCATATGGCACGTTTTTAAAACATGTTTGAAAAATGGCATTTTTTTTCGACATAGTATAGTAAGGCGTTTTTTTTTGCCCCAAAATTCATGATGATTTTTTTTTTCAAAGAAAACCTTTCTGGAGTGTTTTTCACGACCTCCTTTACATTATTTCACCATATGGCATGTTTTTACAACATGTTTGAAAAATCGCTTTTTTTTTCGACATAGTATAGTAAGGCGTTTTTTTCGCGCCAAAATTCATGATGATTTTTTTTTTCAAAGAAAACCTTTCTGGAGTGTTTTTCACGGCCTCCTTTACATTATTTCACCATATGGCATGTTTTTACAACATGTTTGAAAAATTGCTTGTTTTTTCGACATAGTATAGTAAGGCGTTTTTTTTGCCCCAAAATTCATGATGATTTTTTTTTCAAAGAAAACCTTTCTGGAATGTTTTTCACGCCCTCCTTTACATTATTTCATCATATGGCACGTTTTTACAACATGTTTGAAAAATCGCTTTTTTTTTCGACATAGTATAGTAAGGCATTTTTTTCGCGCCAAAATTCATGATGATTTTTTTTTCAAAGAAAACCTTTCTGGAGTGTTTTTCACGGCCTCCTTTACATTATTTCACCATATGGCACGTTTTTACAACATGTTTGAAAAATCGCTTTTTTTTTCGACATAGTATAGTAAGGCGTTTTTTTCGCGCCAAAATTCATGATGATTTTTTTTTCAGAGAAAAACCTTTCTTCACGCCCTCCTTTACATTATTTCATCATATGGCACGTTTTTAAAACATATTTGAAAAATGGCATTTTTTTTCGACATAGTATAGTAAGGCGTTTTTTTTGCGCCAAAATTCATGATGATTTTTTTTTCAAAGAAAACCTTTCTGGAGTGTTTTTCACACCGTCCTTTACATTATTTCATCATATGGCACGTTTTTAAAACATGTTTGAAAAATGGCATTTTTTTTCGACATAGTATAGTAAGGCGTTTTTTTTTGCCCCAAAATTCATGATGATTTTTTTTTTCAAAGAAAACCTTTCTGGAGTGTTTTTCACGACCTCCTTTACATTATTTCACCATATGGCATGTTTTTACAACATGTTTGAAAAATCGCTTTTTTTTTCGACATAGTATAGTAAGGCGTTTTTTTCGCGCCAAAATTCATGATGATTTTTTTTTTCAAAGAAAACCTTTCTGGAGTGTTTTTCACGGCCTCCTTTACATTATTTCACCATATGGCATGTTTTTACAACATGTTTGAAAAATTGCTTGTTTTTTCGACATAGTATAGTAAGGCGTTTTTTTTGCCCCAAAATTCATGATGATTTTTTTTTCAAAGAAAACCTTTCTGGAATGTTTTTCACGCCCTCCTTTACATTATTTCATCATATGGCACGTTTTTACAACATGTTTGAAAAATCGCTTTTTTTTTCGACATAGTATAGTAAGGCATTTTTTTCGCGCCAAAATTCATGATGATTTTTTTTTCAAAGAAAACCTTTCTGGAGTGTTTTTCACGGCCTCCTTTACATTATTTCACCATATGGCACGTTTTTACAACATGTTTGAAAAATCGCTTTTTTTTTCGACATAGTATAGTAAGGCGTTTTTTTCGCGCCAAAATTCATGATGATTTTTTTTTCAGAGAAAAACCTTTCTTCACGCCCTCCTTTACATTATTTCATCATATGGCACGTTTTTAAAACATATTTGAAAAATGGCATTTTTTTTCGACATAGTATAGTAAGGCGTTTTTTTTGCGCCAAAATTCATGATGATTTTTTTTTCAAAGAAAACCTTTCTGGAGTGTTTTTCACACCGTCCTTTACATTATTTCATCATATGGCACGTTTTTAAAACATGTTTGAAAAATGGCATTTTTTTTCGACATAGTATAGTAAGGCGTTTTTTTTTGCCCCAAAATTCATGATGATTTTTTTTTTCAAAGAAAACCTTTCTGGAGTGTTTTTCACGCCCTCCTTTACATTATTTCACCATATGGCACGTTTTTACAACATGTTTGAAAAATCGCTTTTTTTTTCGACATAGTATAGTAAGGCGTTTTTTTTGCGCCAAAATTCATGATGATTTTTTTTTTAGGAGAAAAACCTTTCTGGAGTGTTTTTCACGCCCTCCTTTACATTATTTCATCATATGGCACGTTTTTAAAACATATTTGAAAAATGGCATTTTTTTTCGACATAGTATAGTAAGGCGTTTTTTTTGCGCCAAAATTCATGATGATTTTTTTTTCAAAGAAAACCTTTCTGGAGTGTTTTTCACACCGTCCTTTACATTATTTCATCATATGGCACGTTTTTAAAACATGTTTGAAAAATGGCATTTTTTTTCGACATAGTATAGTAAGGCGTTTTTTTTTGCCCCAAAATTCATGATGATTTTTTTTTTCAAAGAAAACCTTTCTGGAGTGTTTTTCACGCCCTCCTTTACATTATTTCACCATATGGCACGTTTTTACAACATGTTTGAAAAATCGCTTTTTTTTTCGACATAGTATAGTAAGGCGTTTTTTTCGCGCCAAAATTCATGATGATTTTTTTTTCAAAGAAAACCTTTCTGGAGTGTTTTTCACGACCTCCTTTACATTATTTCACCATATGGCATGTTTTTACAACATGTTTGAAAAATCGCTTTTTTTTTCGACATAGTATAGTAAGGCGTTTTTTTCGCGCCAAAATTCATGATGATTTTTTTTTTCAAAGAAAACCTTTCTGGAGTGTTTTTCACGGCCTCCTTTACATTATTTCACCATATGGCATGTTTTTACAACATGTTTGAAAAATTGCTTGTTTTTTCGACATAGTATAGTAAGGCGTTTTTTTTGCCCCAAAATTCATGATGATTTTTTTTTCAAAGAAAACCTTTCTGGAGTGTTTTTCACGGCCTCCTTTACATTATTTCATCATATGGCACGTTTTTACAACATGTTTGAAAAATCGCTTTTTTTTTCGACATAGTATAGTAAGGCATTTTTTTCGCGCCAAAATTCATAATGATTTTTTTTTTCAAAGAAAACCTTTCTGGAGTGTTTTTCATGGCCTCCTTTACATTATTTCACCATATGGCACGTTTTTACAACATGTTTGAAAAATCGCTTTTTTTTTCGACATAGTATAGTAAGGCATTTTTTTCGCGCCAAAATTCATAATGATTTTTTTTTTTCAAAGAAAACCTTTCTGGAGTGTTTTTCACGGCCTCCTTTACATTATTTCACCATATGGCACGTTTTTACAACATGTTTGAAAAATCGCTTTTTTTTTCGACATAGTATAGTAAGGCGTTTTTTTCGCGCCAAAATTCATGATGATTTTTTTTTCAGAGAAAAACCTTTCTGGAGTGTTTTTCACGCCCTCCTTTACATTATTTCATCATATGGCACGTTTTTAAAACATATTTGAAAAATGGCATTTTTTTTCGACATAGTATAGTAAGGCGTTTTTTTTGCGCCAAAATTCATGATGATTTTTTTTTCAAAGAAAACCTTTCTGGAGTGTTTTTCACACCGTCCTTTACATTATTTCATCATATGGCACGTTTTTAAAACATGTTTGAAAAATGGCATTTTTTTTCAACATAGTATAGTAAGGCGTTTTTTTTTGCCCCAAAATTCATGATGATTTTTTTTTCAAAGAAAACCTTTCTGGAGTGTTTTTCACGGCCTCCTTTACATTATTTCACCATATGGCACGTTTTTACAACATGTTTGAAAAATCGCTTTTTTTTTCGACATAGTATAGTAAGGCGTTTTTTTCGCGCCAAAATTCATGATGATTTTTTTTTCAGAGAAAAACCTTTCTGGAGTGTTTTTCACGCCCTCCTTTACATTATTTCATCATATGGCATGTTTTTACAACATGTTTGAAAAATTGCTTGTTTTTTCGACATAGTATAGTAAGGCGTTTTTTTTGCCCCAAAATTCATGATGATTTTTTTTTCAAAGAAAACCTTTCTGGAATGTTTTTCACGCCCTCCTTTACATTATTTCATCATATGGCACGTTTTTACAACATGTTTGAAAAATCGCTTTTTTTTTCGACATAGTATAGTAAGGCATTTTTTTCGTGCCAAAATTCATGATGATTTTTTTTTCAAAGAAAACCTTTCTGGAGTGTTTTTCACGCCCTCCTTTACATTATTTCATCATATGGCACGTTTTTAAAACATATTTGAAAAATGGCATTTTTTTTCGACATAGTATCGTAAGGCGTTTTTTTTGCGCCAAAATTCATGATGATTTTTTTTTCAAAGAAAACCTTTCTGGAGTGTTTTTCACACCGTCCTTTACATTATTTCATCATATGGCACGTTTTTAAAACATGTTTGAAAAATGGCATTTTTTTTCGACATAGTATAGTAAGGCGTTTTTTTTTGCCCCAAAATTCATGATGATTTTTTTTTTCAAAGAAAACCTTTCTGGAGTGTTTTTCACGCCCTCCTTTACATTATTTCACCATATGGCACGTTTTTACAACATGTTTGAAAAATCGCTTTTTTTTTCGACATAGTATAGTAAGGCGTTTTTTTCGCGCCAAAATTCATGATGATTTTTTTTTCAAAGAAAACCTTTCTGGAGTGTTTTTCACGACCTCCTTTACATTATTTCATCATATGGCACGTTTTTAAAACATGTTTGAAAAATGGCATTTTTTTCGACATAGTATAGTAAGGCGTTTTTTTTGCGCCAAAATTCATGATGATTTTTTTTTCAAAGAACACCTTTCTGGAGTGTTTTTCACGGCCTCCTTTACATTATTTCACCATATGGCATGTTTTTACAACATGTTTGAAAAATGCTTGTTTTTTCGACATAGTATAGTAAGGCGTTTTTTTTGCGCCAAAATTCATGATGATTTTTTTTTCCAAAGAAAACCTTTCTGGAGTGTTTTTCACGCCCTCTTTTACATTATTTCATCATATTGCACGTTTTTACAACATGTTTGAAAAATGGCATTTTTTTCGACATAGTATAGTAAGGCGTTTTTTTTGCGCCAAAATTCATGATGATTTTTTTATTCAAAGAAAACCTTTCTGGAGTGTTTTTCACAGCCTCCCTTACATTATTTCATCATATGGCATGTTTTCGCAACATGTTGAAAAATCGCATTTTTTTTCCGACATATTATACTATGGCGTTTTTTTTGCGCCAAAATTCATGATGATTTTTTTTTTTTTTAAAGAAAGCCATTCTGTCATCCAAAATGTGACAAAAATTTCATACGTTAGTATGTCGTCCAAAACGTGACAACTACATCATATGTCGTCCAAAACGTGACAACTACATCATAGTTTAGTATGTCGTCCAAAATGTCACAAAATTGTCATAGGTTAGTATGTCGTCCAAAATGTGACAAATACGTCACAGGTTAGTATGTCGTCCAAAATGTGACAAAAACGTCATTAGTATGTCGTCCAAAATGTGTCAAAAATGTCATAGTTTAGTATGTCGCCGAAATATCACAGAGAAGTCATAGGTTAGTATGTCATCCAAAATGTGACAAAAACGTGAAAGGTTAGTATGTCATCCAAAATATGACAAATGCATCATAGTTTAGTATGTCGTCCAAAATGTGACAAAAATGTCATAGTTTAGTATCTCGTCCAAAATGTGACAAAAACGTCATAGTTTAGTATGTCGTCCAAAATGTGACAAAAACATCATAGTTTAGTGTGTTGTCCAAAATGTGACAAAAACGTATGTCGTCCAAAATATCACAAAAAACGTCATCGTTTAGTATGTCGTCCAAAATGTGGCAATAAACGTTATAGTTTAGTACAGGGGTTGGGCAATTAATTTTCATATGGGGCCACATGAGAAACTTTGACAGTTGTTAAGGGCCGGACCAATACACTTACAGCTCTGCTCAATATATGTCTCAACAAAAACAGTAAATGAAACATTACAATGATACAACAAAAATGTGGAACACAACTATTTAATGAAAGATTTTGTTTTTTCATTTAAACTATGATTGCTGCCTATTGAGTTGTAGATATTTTTAATGGTGTGACTTCCTTCAGCGTGGGCATGTGGATGAGAATGTTGCCCTCCAACTGGCTTGAGAGAAACTTCAGCTTTCTCATAAAAGCGGTCACCAGGCTGTACATTTCACATGCAAAGAGGCCCTTGCCTTGCAGCTTGGTATTTAGTTCATTCATTAGTGCAGTCACATCAACAGCAAAAGCAAGGTCTGCCATCCACAGTCTGCATCTGAGAGCTCGGCGATGTCCCTGCCTTTCTTCTCACAAAACTCTTGAATCTCTGCTCTCAGATCCCAACTCGTTTAAGCATCTTGTCCAGGCTGAGCCATCTGACAGCTGTCTGGTAACCAAGGTCACCATGTTCACTCTCATCTCCTCAAAAAAGACAACAAACTGTCTGTGGTTTAGTGCTCTCGCCCTGATAAAGTTAACTACTTTAGTTACAACATCAGTCACGTGGTTGATTTTTAGCACTGACTTACACAGCACCTCCTGATGTATAATACAATGCAAAAATATCAGTTTCTGTTCTGGGTTTATTTCAGTCACTTTATCTTGCATCCGTTTCAAGTTATTTCAAGTTTAAGTCCAACATTTTCCCTGTCAAATTTGGACAGCCATCAGTAGTAACACCAACCAAATTCTCCCATTTTAGTCCCAGCTTGTTCATACATGTATTTACCTCAGTGAACAAATCACTCACCGTCGTGGTCCCTTCATTGGCTGCACAGCTGCCAGCTCCTCCATCATCTCAAAGGTTTTTGTTAGTCCACGTACAAAGATGAGTAACTGGGCTGTGTCACGGACATCACAGCTCTCGTCCAGAGCCAAGGAGAAGACGTCAAAATCGTTCACTTTGTTGTGCAGCTGAAGCTCCAGATTTTCGGCGATGCTCTCCGCCCGCCTCGTTACGGTTCGCCTGGAAAGGGCCACATTAACGAACGCTCCTTTCTTCTCCAGGCATATAAACGCTGCAGAGTCCACCAGACATTCTTTGACAAACTCTCCATCAGAGAATGGCTTACTCACATCCCTTTATGTGTGAGCTTTGGTTTAAAAAAAAAAAAAAAAAATCCTTGCTGCTTTAGCAGTTTAGCTAGCGAACCTTCAGACATCCTCCCCGCTCTGCATCAGTCAAATGTTTGTACTTCTCCGCCATGTTTGGTCTCGTAATGTCGATTCAGATTAAAATCCTTGAGCACCGCGACCTGTTCGCCACAAACTAGCCCACAGCTTTACCTCTGATTTCAGTGAAGAAATACTTGGAAGTCCATGTCTTGTTAAAAACCCTGCATTCGGAATCAATCTTTCTTTTTTGCCGTTAGCTGACATCTTCCCGGGCCGAAGCTGACCAACAAACCAATCAGTGCATAAACCTTATGTTAAGTACGGAAAGCACGGGCGAAAAAAACGTAAGGTCGCGCGTGACGTCAGTTTTGTATGTGGTCCAAAATGTGACCAAAACGTCATAGTTTACTATGTCGTCCAAAATGTGACAAAGACGTCATTGGTTAGTATGTCGTCCAAAATGTGACAAAAATGTCAGTTTAGTATGTCGTCCAAAAGGTGACAAATACGTCATAGGTTAGTACGTCGTCCAAAATGTGACAAAAACGTCATAGTTTAGTTTGTCGTCCAAAATGTGACAAAAAGCATCATAGTTTAGTATGTTGTCCAAAATGTGGGAAACAGGTTCCCAGGTAGCTCAACTGGTTGAGAGGGCGACTCAGGTTCTATTCCAGCTCATGGCCCTTTAGTGCAGGTCTTCTCTGTCTTCCTCTGAACTTAAATTTTCGAACAGCACCAACAAGTGGGCCCAAAAAACAACTTGGAAAAAAACGTCAGTGCAGTATGTCGTCCAAAATGTGGAAAAATTCAGTTTTAATTCCCTCTGTCCAGTCATGAATAGAAAGAGGCAGCTATATACACAAAATTCAGTTACTTTTTTTTATTTCTGTAAATACAAAAGTCATTTCAGTGATTTGGTGATTTATTACCTTCTCCTAGCTGACCAAGAAGGTGAACAACGTGGAGGCTAGCTGGGCTCTGGGCGCGACGCTGGACCACTTCCACAACCTGAAGATCCACTGAGGAGCAGCAAGGAACAGACACTGGTGACGAGACGCCGACTGAGGCGCCGCTCACTAACAAAAACAAGTAATGTGCACTACCTTATCTAACAGCCCCAGGCATCTGCTGTTTGTTTCAGAAAGGCAGAGCTAACCTTTTGAGTGATTCTTAATTTCTTTTATTCTCAAGTGCTAATATGCTGAGCTGTAAATGAGCGATGCGTTGCCTTACTCACAAAAGTGAAGCACTGGAGGCTGAATGAAAGATGTTCCAAATAAGAGTTACTGGAGATACAATTTGTTTGACATGTTTTCCAGGGTGGCCAGGCTTGTTAAGCTGTGCAACACCACTTGTTTACATGCAGCGATGGGATATACTGAGCTTTAGCAGTTTATAATGTCAACTTTTTTTGTTATTAGCAATAAGAATAATGGGGTTTCCATGTGTCTGGTACATTTTAATGTGACAAATCAGCCACTAGCCATGTTTCCATGACACATTTTGGAGCATTGGATTAGATAAAGTTAGCGGCAAATGTCTAGAAAAAGTTGCTAAGGGAAAATTTTACGCTCACTTGAGATGGTTTTGACTTTTTTTCTGAATAAGCTCTCACATGACTCATCAAATATGGCCAACGTCAGCTGACATGAAAGATTAAATACTATTTCACCTCATTGACAATTCTTGAAGACACATTTTTCACCCAAAGATGCTAAAGTTTTGTTTCCAGCTTTTTACAGTCTGTATGAAGTCATGTAGCTTATTCCACCTCCTTCAACAGACACTATGCAGCCTATTTTATTAACGCCAAAGCAGTTAAATAATTTGCGTTTTCTTTTAAGTTCTATGCAAGATTTCCAAAGTTCGCTTTACACTTCCATGGAAACATGGCTACTGAGTGTTTGGATCGTTTCTCTCTATCACTCCATTTCAACCTCAGACTTTCTGTTTACTATGATAAATGCACGTAACAATTCCTGGTCATCAGTCTCACAAAACCCGTCTCAGTATTTCTTTGGGAGCATTTGTTTTGAAAAAACTTGAGGAAAAATGTTGTTTTGTACAAACTTTGCCACTTCACACTTGTCAAAATAAAACCATCATTAGTTGCTAATTACAAATATCTACAAGGGTTAGAGTCTGTGATTAATCTTTTTACAAATAAACGTCTATTTTTGAGTCCAATGCTGCACAAACAGCCAGTGTGTGTGTGATGTTCATCGTAACGGCCGACTACAGCAGCGCGACCACATCTTCTCCATATGCGTGGCCCTCCGTTGTCATGGTCACCAGTTCATGTGGCTGCGAGAGGACGACCACCGAGTCTGCAGAACCTGCAAGGAAGGAGGCAAAGGTTAGTTCAAGGAGGTAACACTAGTGAGAAACACAAAGGCTGCCATAGCAGGAAGTCACTGCATATTGTGCAAAACAAGAAAAAATGTGATTATTTTGACAGATATTGCGCTATGAGTCACAGTTTTAGTGGGAATGGTCATTTTTGCATTTCTTATCTGCAAAAAAAAAACATTTAAAAGGTGATGATGTGATTTATGCTGCACTCTATAAAAATCATGTATAAGCCAGGGCATCTCTGTAGCACCACAATGCTTCATTTATAGTGATGATAATAGTAATAATGTATGCTGTGACACTTTGTACCTTTATTAAAACTGCATCTACTGCGATTTGGATACTGCACTTGTCCACATCGTGATTTTGATTATATTTTTCATTATTTCTGTAGGATTACATTTCTGAAAGCTTCTGGGATCTGGTTGTAGATGCACTTGGAATATTTCGAGGTAGTTTCCTGGTCTGATCCCCAAAAACACCTCAGCCAGCTCCTTTTAAAGCTACTCTGAGCTCCTTACCCTGTCCCTGATAGTGGACCTGAGAAAGCAAACTCATTTTAAATCCCTCTATCGGCAGTCATGTTCTTCTAGTCACTACCCACAGAAAGGAATGTCGATCGGCTGCCGTCTACCCTCACACATGAACCAAAACCCCTTAAACTTCTTCATTTAGGCCAAAACCTTCAGCACCATTGTCTCAGATCTGCAGCAGGTCCTGATTAAAGATCCTAAACGTGAAGATCAAGAGCAGAATGAGGCGACTAAATGCACAGGAACGTACTTTAGGTGCTCAGTATGTGGACACAGGTGTTGAATACAAACCTCTGCACTATTACTGAAAATGTCCTGCTGAAGCTGTTTTCCTTCTAAAGCAGGGCTAAAGTTGATATGATCTCTGTCATAGCATTTGCTGCTAACATGGACAGATGAATTACCTTAGTAACACCACCCTAAATTGGATTATAGTCCCTCATGGATGTGCACAAATGTGTAGTTTTAAGCCCCTTCAGAGCTGCACTTTAATACTTAAATCTGACAGCAACTGAACGTGTCTCATGTTTGAATGAGCGTCTTACAAAACCAGAACCTGGAACATTTCTGTAGCACTTTCACCATGGCACAAGTCTGAACTGCACGTTCAAGCAACAGTACTTCAAGCTGTGTGAGGTGATTTAGATGTTTTTCCTCATGTAAGAAGCAATATTGGTCTAAAAACAGACAGTTTAGCACCAAAGTCACACTTGTCTTAGTCAATTTGCTCCACGATTTAAAATCTATTAAGCTACAAACTAGAATGTCCATAATAGTAAAACAAACACTAACAGCTTAGATTAATGAAACTCACAAATAATGACTGTGATCCCCAGTTTTTCTTCCCCACACAAGACGCTAAAAGGAGCTGAAGCCTAGTTTTGTTGCTTCCAGATGTTTATTAAATACCTGCAGCATCAAACAGCAGCAGGATCCACGAGTGTCTCCAAACAGGAGAGTGTTTGGCACGTGAAACAACAAAACAGCAGCTCTGGTGACTTCAGTAAATGCATATAAATTATTCCTGACATGTGGCAGAGTGCACACACAGATGTACTGTAAAAGTAGAGTAATTCTGAACAACTGGCTGCATGTGTCTACGAGAGACGATAAATCAACGCTTAATATGTCAAATATAATTCCATTAATACCCTGTCACCTACCCAGTGATGATACCGTACAGGCACCAGTGTAATTTAACACTGCTAACACAAGTTTTAGGAGGATCAGTAAATTCTGAAAGTTATTTTGCACCGCAGACAAACTGCTCCACAATTTCACTGTCGTAAATTTCCCTGCTGCAGGATCAATACAGGTTTAATCAATCAATCTATCTATCCATCTCTCTCTCTCTATAACAAGCAGAACAGCCACGATCAAAATGACAGTGTCAGTGAGGACACAAGAAACTGATTTCAGTATGTGAACTGTCTGTTTGTGATCACTGATCTGCAGGATTTCTTCTGTTTGCCAAGATTTTTGTGACACAAAGTCGCAACTCTTCTAAATGAAGGATGTTTCTGATGACTTATTTCCATGTACATTAAATGGAAATTCAAATTTAGACTTGTCAATTAAGTAAAAATCGTCAAAATTGAGCAAAATATAGCACTGTCGAAGTATTCAATAGCAATTAAATGCTGCTGACATGTGGCTCTGTTTATATTATGATCCTACAAAGCAACAATAAAGAACTAATTAAAAGTTGAGTAAGATTTAAAATACCTTGCAGCCTGACATCAACATGCCTGTGCTGAATCTGGGTCATATTGCTCCAGTTTACTCCCACACATACAACATTATTTTAGTTTCTACATCTAAAAACAGATAAAAACTGTGCTGGTTTTACAAGATGCTCTCTGTCCCCCTTTGAATCTTGCAGCACATTAGTAAAATATTAACAATTATTTTACACAAACAGTATTTCTAGTGTCAAAGAATGACACCCGAGTTGTTCAAAAAACCCAAAATAAAAAGTATCAGAGGGAAAACAAGAAATCTATGCGGTCAAAGATGAACAGCGGTCACCCAAACACTCCCAAACATCGACTGAGAAACACTCGGTGGGACATTAGTAACACCACGAGTCGACTCAGCATCTCAGGACATTAAGAGCTTCAGCAAATGAGTGTTTACAGCCGGTCGCATTGTCAGACGTGGTGTTATTCTGTCCGCTGTGTGTTCTGTGTCACGCATGTTCGCAGGCCTACCTGGTGACCTCAGCATGGCATGATGGATAGTCATTGGTTCCACCGTCGTTGTCATGGTGACCATACCGTCTCCGTTCTCGCCGTCAGCCTCCAGCAGGCTGCTTTGTGTCAGAGCTTCTCCTGTCAGTCACAAACACATCAAACTTTTCTCACAACTCAACACAAAAGTAACAATCAATAACCTTTAAAGGCATCAGTCAGATTTTGAATGATGGTTGTGTGAGAAATTAATGCTAAAAACTAAATTATGCTCCCTTCTTTCTCCGTTACCTTTTGACCGCTGCATAAAAAGTTGATTTTTTTCGTTGTTTTGGTCCAACACAGTCGATTTAATTAATAATTAACTGACTCCGCTATGTATAAATAACACAAACTACCCGTCTGTTGTGTAACTGCAGCTGCCTTTGCTCTGCTTTTACAAAAGAGCGGCCTCTTCGGGGAGACTGACCCGAATAAATGTGCTGTATATAATTAGAGCTTTGGCAGCGTTTCTTCTGTGGTGATTCAACCGCGGTGCTTCCCTACTGCTACACAGATGTGACGAGGAGGCAAATGCGTTGTCTGCTGTCATTGTTCAACGCTAAAAAAAAAAAAAAAAAAAAAAAAGGAAGAGTTTAGACTTATTTTGTACAATTAACCCGGATGCCGGAATGCGAAGGGCGGCTTTTAATCAGAAGAGGAGCTGAAAACGATACCGACAACAGACACAAGACCGAGTTTCTCGGCTGCGGTGGGAGATTTACTCGAGCGTCCTCACATTTATCTCACTAATTTGTAAGGTGAAGGCAAAAAGAAGTTCGCAGACTGGCTGCTGAGGAGAGTCTGACCCCATCACAAGAAGCCTGATGGGCCTGTTTATGCAGCAGCTTCTTCACAGTCAAACACTTCAGCCGGTGGCGCCGAAAGAATGAAAATTTGAATGATACATTTTTTTTAAGTGCTCAAAAAGTGATTAATAATTAAAGAAATGCTCTTAATGTAAGTTAACCCAACACTATCTAGCATGCACATTTTAAAATGTATGTGCCGCTGGGAGCTCCATAATCCACGGATTAGCATATCCACCTACGACGCTGGGTGGGAGTGTATGTGTGACTGACCTGTTTCTCTGCTGAGCCCCTCCTCTCCGTGCCGCTTCCTCATGTGGACATTCCTGCTGCCGGACTGAGAGAAAGTCTTGCCACAGATCCCGCACAGATGAGGCTTCTCACCTGGGAGAAACGCCGAGACAAGCGCTGTGATAACGTAACGATATCAGTAGCGTGGCTTAATTGCAGCTGTAAAAAAAACTCGGTCCCACTCACCAGAATGCACGAGCATGTGTTTTCGTAGACTGGAATACTCTGCAAACGATCGCCCACAACCATCTGCTTCGCACAGAAAGGGCTTCTCTCCTGAAAGCAGCCACCCACCACACACGTACATATTGTTTACCTCCGCAGCACAAAGACCTCATTAAACTCTGAAAGCATGAATGTGTTCAAAGTGGCGGCCCAACACCCTCTGGACCAAACTGTTAAAAAACAATAGCTGAAATAGGTCAGCAGCAGCTCATAGAGGCACTTCTGCCAGACGTATGGGCAAAATGTAAGCAGAACTGATCCCCAGACAGACAGAAGGCTGTGGAACAAATCATCAAAAATCCTAATGTCACCCTAAATAAAATATGACAGAGTGGTGTTACTCATTGCAGCAGTGAAACGGAGGCGCCAGTGCTGCTGACTCCTCAAATCTGCAGCCTCGCCTGCACCGAGGAAGCATTAAATGAGCAAATGGCCTGAGTCGGTTATTGCTTCCAGCGTGTTTGGGCTTTTTTAATAGTGGATATCTGCTGCTCCCCACCTGTGTGTATGCGCCGGTGGTTCTTCAGGTTTCCGGCGGTGGTGAACTTCTTGCCACAGTTCTTCTCCTTGCAGATGAAGGGCTTCTCGCCGTTGTGAGTCCTCATGTGAACCTGCAGCCTCTGCAGCACGTAGAAACTCTTCCCGCAGCCCTCGGCGCCGCACCTGAACATTCGGTCGTTCCTACGAGCCGAGAGAAAAAAAAACACACAAACAAACCTCGGTGTCTCCCGCGCACATGTTCCGTTCGCGGCGGCCCACCACAAGGTCAGACGAGGCGACCGCAAATAGAGCTGCAACCGGTGTTTACAGAGCTCACGCAGTACAAGCACACTCTGCTTTCCAAGTCTCTGCTGTGATCCTCCTCTCTGCCTCATCCAGCCGCCTCCAGCACAAATAAAACTTCTACCTGAGCTGTGAAACACCTGTACAGCTCAGACCCAACAGGTCTGTGACTTTACGACTGATCAACACAAACCCAGCGCTATCTGAGCTACGTTTAAGATAACATAAGCCCCGACTAATCCCTCGGGAAATTTGCAATTTTACAGCAAAGATGGTGCAAACATTTACATAATGTAGTACAAAAATAAAAATAAACCAAAATATACATAGAATGTAACAGTACTACACATATCAGTGGAGTTGCAGATTCTTTGATGAAAATACTGAGGAGTGTAAATATTGTACAGATTATTATCTATATTGCACAGATTGTACCTATATATCGTATGATTGTAGCATATATTTCAGTATATGTAGAAAAATAGACGCTGCAGTTTTTTTTTTAATTATATTAATTTTACCATAAAGGTTTCAATGACTTTCTATATTGGGAAAGTTCTTTGTTGCACTGGTATGTTGTACATAATTCTGGGACAAGAAAGTATTTTTGAATCGCATTTTGTGGTGCTTAATAATGCATATTAAGGGTTATTATTTTGTAAAAGATCATAAACAGGACTACAGGTGCAGGGAAAATGTGTTTTTGTTCCATGAGGATGATGTGGGTCCAGCTCTTCTTTGGTTTTATTATATACAGTGATTTATTATTATCACTATTATTATTTTATTATCATAATCAATAATAGTGTAGCTGCTACAGTTGATGAATAATGGACCCCTCTATCAACATATATTTAAGGAATTTAAAAGCTCCCTGGTCACTGGGACACTGATTTGGTCAGTGGTTGTTAAATGCTGTCTGGAAAACAAGGAAAAACTATTTAATCAGTATTTACTCTGATTTCTGCAGGATTATGAAACAGATTCTTTTGTCAGTGATGTTATTACACACGCTGACTTTGTAAACATATGAATCTCGATGATACTGTTTAATATGGTGTCTCTTGAGCACCTTTGGGTTGAGCATCGCTGCATCTTTTTCATACACATGGAGCAGAAGCACTTTGAAGCAATAACACGTGTGACTTCAAATATCTGTGGTGAATTTGGTTTTACATGCAGTGCTGGCTTGGAATCTCCTAATAACAGTTAGTATTCGCACTTACAGTCAAGCACAATAACTTGTGTCATGCAGTTGTGAAAACTGGAAGCCTATTCCTTTGAATTCATATCTTTCACTTTGATGAATTTACGCCATTAGGCAGAAAATGTTAATGTAAATGGGGTTGAATCTTGATGATCTGGCACCGTGCCGGGGCGGCTCCTGGCTTCCATTATCTCCCTCTATTGTGTATGTGTGTTTAATGCATTACCTGTGTGTTTTGAGGTGGTATTTGAGATGAGCCGGCCAGGTGAACGTCCTGCAGCAGCCCTCAAACGAGCAGCGTAGGATCTGCTTGGAGAGTGGGCGGCTGGTTCGAGACGGCAGCTCCTGCTTGTCCCCGTCCGCTATCAGACTGTGTGTGTGGTCACCTAGGCAACGGCAAGAGCAAAGTGAGCGAGGCCGAGTAGAAAACAATCCACGAGTTCCAGGTGGCCGGCCTCCGGAGGCCGACTCGATAAAAGCTAATCATCAGATGCTGACTGAGACCTGCAGCCACAAGAAAACAACCCGAAGCTGAATGCAATCACTGCCTTTTAACCCGACCAGACTCCCTGCTTCCAGCACCTTTAACAGGTCCAATTTAGCTGCTGGCGTGCCGCCAGTAATGCACCTATAACTGATTCCCCACTGCTAAAGGAAACTTCGCTAATTTAACGCCATTACAGTGGCGCAGAAAGGGCAGCTTCAGTGCCACATTAGCCGGCTAAGGTCCTCGCTGCTGATTAGGCGTGTAGCATCGAGGCGCTCTGTGGTCTAGTGTCCCATCATCCCACAATTATTACACCTCCTACGTTTCTGGTCTGAGTGGGGAGCAGCCCTTAAGGTGCAGGCACAGCTGGGGCTGCAAGAAGCTGCTCTATAACCTGAAACATTTGTTTAACCCTTTTTTGTTGGGGAAACAGCAACCCCTGTGCATTTCCATCTATACAGTCATAGAGTCAGTCCATTTACTGGTGCGCCACGCTCCATTAGTGACTCTGAACATGTTAGCAATCTCCGAATGTATGTTTTTCAGAAATATTCCAAGAGCCATTGCACTATTCTCATTAACGTCACTGCCCACTCCTATATCTCCTCAAACCGACTGGCAACCCTTGGTAAGGACTCATCATCATCCTGCACATAAACAGTAAGCTTGTCAGGGTTAGTTGTACAGCATGCATGTTTATCTACTGAGTCTTTAGCTTTCTCTCTTAACCATTTCTTAACATCCATTCATTGAGGCCATTCTCATGCTCAGGTCAGTCAAAAGAAGCTTTAACCAACAGCCACTCCTGGTGTAGGAGCATTGTAACAATACCTCCATGTCTGGCACTAGAACACTGTATAATGTTGCTGTAACTTCCAGCTAATTAAGATGTTTTGCGTGGCTGGTGAAAGGATTTGGTGCACTAGACACGATATCCCTCACCTCTACTGGGCTCCAAGGCTTACACACAGCGGTGTCACCGACCATAAATTTAGGGAAAGATTGATTAGCTTCGGGACGCTCTGCCTGACCTGTTTTCTTTATCTTGAGTAGTAGGTGGTGTAACACGCTGACTCACTTTCTCCTTCATCTTTCCTTTCTTACTGCCTTTTGCTTCTGATTCTTCTTCATCTTCCTCTTCCTCTTCAGATTCTTGTTTATTTTTTGTTTATCTTTAGCCCTGCTGGCATCTTTCTTTCTCCTCTCTTTTCTTTTTTGTGTCCTCCTTAGGATCTGCTCTCTTTTCACTTTCCTTGTCACTCCTTTCTTTCTCTACAAGCTTCCTGAGGATCCTGGTTCAGGACCTTCTGCATCAGGGCCTGATTCTTCTAGGTACACGTGGTCCCTCTGCGTTTCTCTTGTTTAATTTTTCCTGAATAACAGCAAAGATCATAAGCATTCCAGGGTCTCTTTCCTTATGATGTGTCCAAAAAATGTTGCTTGCCGTTTCCTAAGTTTGTTCAGTAGCGTAGAATTTGTGTTTAGTATTTCTAGAACATCTTCATCGCTTATTCTGGCTGTATAAGATAAACGTAGAATGTGTCTGTAAAACCACGTCTGCTGCAGTGATTTTGTTTTGCATTTTATTATTTATGTTCCAAGATTCACATCCATACATCAGAACTGGTAGGATGTAACAGCTGAGAGTCCTCATACAGATGCTAATTGCAATTTTGCTATTTGTCAGTATATTTTCATTTTCGTAGATGCCGTTCTTGCCATTGCTGCTCTACAATGAATCGAGATATTTGAAATTATGAACCTGCTCGAGTATTTCTTGGTCTAATTCTATGCTACTGATTATAGCTCACACTGTAGCTCACCTTTAAGGCAACCAGCTGGCGTTTAACACTTAATTCCACATTTTTAAAACTTCAAAGATAATAATTTTAAATTTTGCAGCTACAGAATCTCATGGCAGTTTGCAAGAATGTTTCAATTTGCACTTACAAGTAGTTGTTCTGTTGAGATCCTGTTTGTGATGGCAATTTGTTACGGAATTTCTGTGATGTCGAGAGGATGAGGAGGCAGACAGAGACACTCCTGAGACTCAGATGGCTTAGGTTGAGAATAAGGTTTAGCAAATACATCTTACCTGGAAAGCCATTTTAAAAGTTCAATATCTCCAGAAATATTACTTCCAGAGCCATGAAACTTGGAGAGGACAAAGACAAAACAGTTTCCAGCAGATCTACATGATTGAATGGCTCCAGCAAAGGCCTAATGGCATATTATTGTCCCTTAAAAACAGAAGAAAGTGCAATTTTTTCAAACAAGGGTGGTGTTGAGGCCCTGTCATGGCTTACTTACATTTTGTGTATATGTTTCCTACTTAAAGTCTTTGATCGACATTTCATCAACTATTTATGCCTCTAATATCTGTAGAATTTGATTTGTTGCAAGTATGGCATGGCATGGTTCCAGTTTTTTGCAATTTTAATATGTCAAATCGGTGATGTTGATTAATGGTCTTCAGCTAGTGGTCATTAAGTGTCACAGAAGTCTTTGTCATGGTGCCCCGTGTAGCAAAACACCCACAATGCTCTCTGCCTGCCAACACAAACGAGCCAGTAGTCCAAGTGACCACCTCCTAGGGTTGCTGCAGTATCAAACAGTAGCAGATACTACAGTCAGTAACTGCACATTTTCTGACATGTTTGTAGAAACTACAGGTTTTTTTATGACCACAGTACACCCTACTTTCTCCAGATTACATTTCACACGTACCAGAGCTTTACAGCAAGCTTCAAAACCACTTATGTAACATTAAAGAAACAGCTTGGATACAGAAATGTGTTTTTTTCTTAATGCATTACAGAGCTATTCAGCTGTCAAGCACTGATTGTTTTTAATAACATTAAAATACAACAAAGCAGCCACACTATATATGCTCTTAAAAATGGAAAAGTGTGCCAACATTTTTAAATGAGGGTGGTATTGAGGCCCTGCTCTGGCGTATTGTTATGGTGTAATTATACTTCCTACTAAAAACAGCCTTTGGCCTACATTTCAACAACTTTAGAGGCCTCTAACATCCGTAGAATTTGATGTGTAGCAAGTGTGGAAGTGTCTATTATTAAGGAAAATGGTATCGGATCAGATCAGGGGCAAAAAAAGACTTGATCGGGACCAAAAATAACAAAACAGCAACACCATAAATGCCCTTAAAATGGTAGAAAGTGCAAATATTTTTAAATGAGGGTGGTACTGAGGCCCTGTTGTGGCTCACGATTTTGGTGTATTTCTATTGCCCACTAAAAAGTCTTGATTGGGACAAAAAAAAATAACCAAACAGCAACACTATATATGCTTCTGTATCGCACTCGCTGTTTGTTTTGTTTGTGCAGAAGATCATAAAGCATGTAAAGCAGATCCTGGCGGGTAAGAAATAAACCTGGAGCCAGCAAAGCTCGGGAAAAAAAACTTCCTACACTCCAAATACCACTTTTTTAAAAACCAGGACCTCCAGCAGCAATTCGACTCAGATGGGGTTCAAAGATCCGAGATGTAGCTAGAAGTCACAGAGCCTCGAATGTCATGGCTAAACTCTTTATCTAGCAGGAGGCCTGTGGAGGGAACTTGAAATGGTTTGTGATGGAGCCCCGACTCCTGGTGTGGGTCAACAGCTCACTACGGCTCCGAGTGCTGCAGGACAGGAACGAGTGTTTTAGATCAGAGTGGAGGCTTCACAGCGAGATAAGATGAACGCGTGGAGTAGAAAGCTTTAAACAAGCAGCAGGTTAAGACATCATTCTGGCAGCTGTAAACAAGCATCCACCATCAAAGCCAACACCAGGACCAATATGCACCACTGGACTGAGTTTAACAGCCAAATCATCAGCTGCATCACTTTATCTGATGGGATAGATGTTTAAAGAAGATTTTAATCTGTTAAATGTGAAGCTGAAGCCAGCAGCCAGAGTGACACAGCATTCAGTATGGAGTTTCAGCCATTCTGTTAACTGCAAATGTTTTTATTAGTGTTTACTGTGAGATTTGTTACTGAATATACAATCACAATTTAGGTTATTATTATTTCTTGGCAGCTAACAGGCACAGTGCATTTTCTACTATGTTGTATTTCCCTTGCAGTGACATTATTTAATGCCAATTAGGGTTTGAACAACAACGGTCCAAGGAAGCTCTTGTAATGCAAGGCTTTTTTCTTATACTTTCTTCTACGGATGAAAGAAATGCATTTTCAAGACCCTAAAAATACTTAAAGGAGCAGAAAAAAAGTTTAGATTTTAAGGGGAATATGCACATATGTGGCAAAATGGTTCATTAGCGACCCCCGGCAATATTGTAAAAAAATTTCAGTCCCTGAACCACAGTTCACCTACAGCTACGAAATTGGGTAATTAGTCAAGCGTTACTTTGATTAGATTTGAACAGAATCCATATAAATACTGATAAATCCTGCAAAAGCAATCTTTCTGGGGGTTTCACACACAATGCAACAAGTACCAACACGTTTTAGCAAGACTACGTCAATAGAACATTATGTACGAAAACTATACCTCTATACCCTCTTTACCTAAAACAAGGAACTGTAATAGGGCTGGAAAGCTACTAAGAGGGAACACATGATAAAACTAAGCTATATTTACACATATAAACCATCTACAACAAGCTACCTGACTGTTACAACACACCTGGCAGGCCTACTTGGATGGAAACTTGCTTTGAAGATAGGAAGTGGTCAGGCTGCTGTCAGACAGTCTTGGTTGAAATTTTGTGTACACAAATAAGATATAATGTGTTTATTGTGTTTGTAAACAGCTGCTCTATCTATCTATCTATCTATCTATCTATCTATCTAGCCATTCTGTTATCTACCATTCTGCTTTATTTCCTGATCATGTGTGTCTCCTGTTCTGACTTTATGGCTTCTGCTGCTGCTTCTTCTCAGTGTTAAACATGTCTGTCTTACTGTCTTGTATCGCCACCCCTATAAAAGCCCGATCTAAGCAGGAAAACCCCTGATATTACCAAATAAACATTAAATCATCACAGACGCAGCTAACCGCATGTACCGGTTGACGATCAATGCTTCACAATGATGTGACATTTACAGCTCCACTGGATATTTGCCGTCGCACTCATGAATCTATCCAGACAAAGCTGCAAATTCCTTTTGATTGAGAGACTTATGATGAGGAGTGTTGAACAAAGTTTTAGTCAGAGCTGATTACTCCACATCTTCATCTCATCACTGACCTCATTTCTCCTCTTTCTGTCTTTGATGCCTGCCGTAAGTAGACCAGCTGATCTTACCAGAAATGCGCACCGCTTCCTGTGCACTGGCTCATTTTCTAATTTTATACTCAAACTTGAAACTACATCACAGACAGATGAATACAAGGCTCACACTAGCAGCTCTGCACACAGTTAACACTCAGGGGTTTACATTTTTACTCACTGTGGGCTCATTTGTAACTACAACAATAAGTTCTGCATCTCTATGGAAACAGCGCACTCATTTTGAGAAGTAAGAACTCAAAATGTGTTTGTGCAGTTTGACAGTTATAATGGCATAAATCCTAAAAAAGAAAAGCAGATTTTTGGGATTTTTAATGTGTAAAAATTTAACCTGGAATCAATTTGTGCAACATTTTTCCCTATATGTGTTAGAAATGTGGCAGAAAAGAACACATGACAATCTCAGAGTTATGTAGTACAAGTTTGGAAGGAGGCAAAGGAAGTTCTAATAGTTCGTTTTGCTCTCGTCACATTTTTACGCACTGTGGGCTCATTTTTAACTACAATAATATGTCCTGCATCTCTATGGAAACAGCAAATTCATGGCTAGACAGAGAGGGAACTCAAAAATGTCTTCTGTGCAGTATGACACAGCTATAATGTCATAAATAGTTTCCAACATTTTCCAGTGTGCCCACAGGTGCTACCAACACCAGGACAAAAAATGGAGGCTCCACATGCTATAGATATTTAACTGTTTACATTTGTACAACCTCTACAAACAGTTTCTTCACACTAACCTGCATCACCAACTCTAGACCGATGTTTCACCATGCTGAATGTATCTTGCTCATACTATTTGTTTATATCATTTCTGAGTCATGCTGCAATTATTTATTGATCCAGTTTGTTTTATTGTTTCCTCTCTACTTTGTGGAAACACTGCCTGCAGTTCACCTCAAAACTGAGTCAGGAATTCTTGTTTTGTTATTTTTGGAGAATTTTTTTGACTGATATTGATTTTGATGAAATATTATATTTTAAAGCTTAAATTTGATTAACTTTCCTGATGGCACAACACATTACACATTAATTCGGGAAGCTTCACATCCAACAAATCTTTCTGTTTCTACACTTTCTGACTCTGATAAATGATATAACTTTCTTTAAGGTACAGAGTACATCATGTGGAGCAGGTCATGTGATCTGGAATTAACACACTTCCTTGAGAGGTGTTTTTGTAATGGGGAACTTAGTGGAAAGTGATTTCTAGGACACAGATACAATTTGTTATTTTCCATATAAAATTTGATATATTGCCAAAAAAGAAATATCTGTCATGATTATCTCAACTTAATAAACAGAACACAATCAAAACAATTTTCGAATATGCTCATTTTGTTATTGTTTAGCTAATTAGAAGGTGGTTATTAAATTTGGATGGTTATTTAGTTGACATTTTAGTGATATCCAGTCATTTTTTACTAATAAGTGATTGTTTCCATAATAAATAATTATGGAATTTGTAAAGACATGATCATAATGAACATAAAAAATATTAGTTTTTTACTTTTAATAAAAATGTATGCAAGATATATCCCATGGACTTCAAAAGTACCTCAATTATATATTGACCCTTGAATGAAAACTATACCTCTGCACCCTCTTTACCTTAAACAAGGAACTGTAATAGGGCTTGAAAGTTATTAAGAGGACACACATGATAAAACTAAGCTATATGTACACGTATAAACCATCTACAACAAGCTACCTGACTGTTAAAACACACCTGGCAGGCCTACTTGGATGGAAACTTGCGTTTAAGATAAGAACTTCTCAGGCTGCTGTCAAACAAAGATAGACTTGGCTTAAATTTTGTAAACACAAATAAGATATAGTGTGTTTATTATGTTTTCTGCTTGTGTTGATAAGACAAAGTGACTTACTGACGCTTGTAGCTCGGGCATCCTGGCTGGCCTTGGCGTCTCTGGCAAGTTGCGCCCGTGTGGCGGCGATCAGGCTGTCGTGTGCCAACTCCTGAACCCGCAAATACCAGGGAGCGCTGCCATCTATCCCGTAGTCCCCCGATGACACGCCCTCGTCGTCGTCGTCCCCGGCGCCGTCTGCGGCGAAGATCAGGGACTCTGAGGAGGCTGTGATGCCTGGGAGCAAGAAAAGGCAGCATGAGAATCGCTGTGAAACAAGTAATTCAAGACCACTGCAGTGTTCCTGGAGAGCCTCGGCCCCTCGGGGTCACATCTCTGAATCATTACTGTCCTCACACCACGGTCAGCAACTTTGGGTTTAATGACTTAATTCTGAAAGGCTGAGATGAAACACACACATGCACACCTCACAAATTTAAAAAATACTGAAGAATTTGAAAAGAAAAGACAATAGACAAGTGATTGTGTGCTCTGAAAAGTCTTTTCTATCCTTCACATTGCTCAGTGACTCACTGCACAAAAGGTGTATGCCAAGAGACCAAAATTAATTTTTGGACTCTCATGCCAAGGGCTGATGAACCAGGAGAATGTGTCTGCCAAGGATCATTTCTTCAAGCCAAAATAATTCACTTTTTTTGTGTGAAAATGTGTCACCCCATTTCTTTTTACTGCTGTGTGCAGAATCAGGAGCAGTGCAAGATACAAACTACACACCCAAGATCAGATTTGGAGTCTTGTAGTGCAAGATGTTTTTTCCATTTGGGCCAAAGCCAAATATAACTTTCATTATTGACTCATCTAGGAGCATTTTTTAAAAATTAATTAATCCATTAATTGTTTGCGCACTAGCTTCTACCAACAGTATGCCAGTGGTGGAAGATGTATTCAGATCTTTTATGTAGAAGTAAATAGAAGCAAAATGTAGTTAAAGTATTGCAGCAAAAGTTCTGTTTTGGTCCCTCTGACTGATACGTTATTATTACTCCGCAAAGGAACGGCAGAGTTATGTGACGATGGAAAGTAATGCAACGCTTACTTAAATCCTGCAACTCTGTGACTGGTAGGTGTGTACTTCAGACATATGCTGCCAGTTTAGCGCTCGTCTACCTTTTGCGAGGTTCAGCAGGACGTAGGAGGTGCTGTCGGACTGCTGCAGGTCGTGGAGGATGGGCGGGGGGCTCGGTGTGGCCCGTTGGTGGGAGTGAGCCTGGACCACCAGCGTGCTTTGATCGGACACTCCTCCGAACTCGGACAGGGAGGGAGAACTCTGGGGTTCATGGCTCAGGCCTCCATCTGGGGAGGAAACCAGAGTTTGTTAGATTTAGCTAAATGCTAAACACATCAGTAATTCCATAAATCATCAGAAAAAACATTTAGAGGGTTTGATAAGTGCACCGTGTTGATTTAATGGCGTAAATGTAGAGGAGCAGATGTTGGCACCGAACTACCAGAGATAAAAATAACCCTTTAAAACTGGGGCATAGATCAGTGCTGCAACTGATGATTATTTTCTTGATAAACTGATTGTTTTTTTGGTTCATAATGTGTAAGAAAATTGTGAAAAATTATTTGTTTTGTTCAAATATATTCAGCAGGAGAAAATAGTCACATTTAATGAGCTGAAAATACATTTTTGGACTTCTTTTTGTACTTAGTCAAACAAATCAATCAATTATTAAAAACTCTTGATGATTAATTTATTAGTTGTCGTCTACTTGATTAATCGTTGCAGTTCTAACTTTGATAATAAATTTAAACTCCAAACTAAACTTTACCTTCCTCAGCCACATTTCTACCTTTAACTCGGGCATTTTATACCCAAGTGTATCCTGAACTTTTAAATCAAACCATGATTTATGATTTACTTCTCTTAAAACCCAACTATAAACATTTGATCTCCTGATTTGTGCTGTTTTTATGGTGGGTGCTGGTCATCTCTGGGAGGCCTTGACTGAAGAATCTGGTATTAAAGTGTCAGATGGACTTTAAGAGGAAGACTTGGCCTTTATGCAGAGCTTTCTAAGATAAAGAATAATTCAATTTAGACTCTTTCACAGTCTGCATAACTACAAAATCAACCTTAGGGATGTATTTGAATCCGTTTCCTCCATTTCTGATAGATCTGGTACCGCTCTCACACTTCTTCCAGGACTGTCCACTACTAAATCATTTCTACTCTGACTCACTGGATGTAGATTTCAGGTATATATCTGCCGTTTCTGCTGCACATTTCACACAATTTCCTCCCCCCCTTCCTCCATCTGCTGTTACTGTTACTCAAAATTCCCTTTCTGATGAGAAACAACAACCTTTGCATGGAAAATGTCAATTTTTGCAGAGGATATGGATCATGCAATAAGGCCGAGCTGCTTAGTTTCTTTGGTTATTTATCCATTTTAATGACAGCGCTCGCCTCCCTGCATGCAAATCTTCCACCAAAACAATGAATTTGAGTAATTTTTTAACAAAATTAAGTCTTAATTCTTTGATTCCAGCTTCTTAAATTTGAATATATTCTGGTTTATCTACTCCTGTTTGGGTTGTGGAGCCACTGGTTGCAGCTCTGGCTGTGAATAAAACGGCTTTGGCGAGTGTCTGCTGACCTGTGAGCTCCAGAGGGCTGCACAGGGAACTCTCAGCTGGAGCCAGCAGAGGCAGGCAGGAGTGTTTGGACTCCGAGTCCTCCAGACCCTGAACCAGCGGGATGGAAGCGTTCTGCACAAACTGCACCAGCAGCTGAAGGGGACACAAACAGAAGAGACACAACTCATTATTCAGTATATCATTCTACTGCACGGTGTTGTATGGCAAACCTGACAAATTAAAATTAGAGAAACAAACGATGAAGATCTGCATTTGTCTGAGGTACTATTTCTTTGGTGTTCTATTTTGCTTACTTATCTTTACTATTACTATTCTATTGTACTTGTACGTTATTGCACAGACAGACAGACAGACAGACAGACAGACAGACAGACAGACAGACAGACAGAGACAGACAGAGACAGACAGAGACAGACAGAGACAGACAGAGACAGACTAGATAGATAGATAGATAGATGATAGATAGATAGATAGATAGATAGATAGATAGATAGATAGATAGATAGATAGATAGATAGATAGATAGATAGATAGATAGATAGATAGATAGATAGATAGATAGATAGATAGATAGATAGATCCCAAGGGAAATTCAAGTGTTCAGCAGCTTACATTCAACAACATCAAATAACAAAAAGGCAGGTTAGTAACATTAATGTTAAATGTTTAAATATTAAATGACTGTTTGCAGGCTATTCAAATCTGGATGTCTGACAACTACCTTCGACTAAACACAAGCAAAACTAAAGCTCTTATACTTGAACCTGACAAATGGACACCAGCCATTAAACAGCATATTGGGTGATTAAGAGACTTTGTTAAACCTTACGTTAGAAATCTAGGTGTGATTTTTCATCAGTCTCTGTCACTAGACAGCCAGCGTACACGTTTATGTTTTTTACATATAGCTAAGTTAAAATCCATGGTATCCGAAGTGGAACTGGAGATCATTTTACATGCTTTTATTTCAAATTTCTGAAATATGTTCCCAGGACGGCTGCACAGTGGTGTAGTGGTTAGCACTTTCGCCTTGCAGCAAGAAGGTCCCTGGTTCGCGTCCCGGCTTTCCCGGGATCTTTCTGCATGGAGTTTGCATGTTCTCCCTGTGCATGCGTGGGTTCTCTCCGGGTACTCCGGCTTCCTCCCACAGTCCAAAAATATGCTGAGGTTAATTGATCATTCTAAATTGCCCGTAGGTGTGAATGTGAGAGTGATTGTTTGTCTCTGTATGTAGCCCTGTGACAGACTGGTGACCTGTCTAGGGTGTCCCCTGCCTTCACCTGAGTCAGCTGGGATAGACTCCAGCCCCCCCATGACCCTAGTGAGGATTAAGCGGTGTATAGATAATGGATGGATGGATGGATGTTCCCAGGATGATTTGAAATGTGCCCAGAGAGACTAAAATTTGCCAAAATTACCCCAAATTTGTCCAAAATGACTTGAAACTTGTCCAGAAAGACTTGAAAATTGTCCAAAATGACAAAAAAAGTATGTACATGACCTGCTTCATTGGTCCATTTTGTTGTTTTATGTCTCGTTTTTGTCATTTTGTCTCATTATTTTGTGTCTTGTTTTATTCATTTTGTCTCTTTTTTGTCATTTTGTCTCACTTTTATTTTATTTATTGTTTTTGATGCACTGTATTTTAGCTGTTGCTCCCGTTTTAATAATTTATTACCTTTATCATTATTGTTTTTGTTTTTATCCTTGTTTCATTATTGTTGTAAAGCACTTTGTAATTTTGTATCTGTGAAAGGTGCTATATAAATTAATTTTACTTACTTACTATAGCTATTACCATGCAATATCTATCACAAGAATTTCCTTTAGTGTTAACCATGTTTCATCTTATCTTAATGCCAGTTTAACTAGTCATATAGTTGGACTAGTCAGAATTCTATTGAATATACGACTAGTCAAAATGACAGTTAGTAACCAAGAATTCAGTTACGACTAGTCAAAATAGTAACTGCAGATATCTAAAACATCATTAGAACTAATCTGAACTGTTGTGCATGACTCTGCTTTAATTTAAACAGTGTTAGCAGAAGTGACGGCGGCTGCTGTGGCGAATGAGATCATGAGAAAATACAGTGAAACAAAACGAGGTCATCAGTAGCTTCATTTATCAGAGACTTGTGGTCAAAATTTCCAAGCTGCTCTGACGTGATGGTAAAACAGCCGTCACATGTGATTGTGGTTACAGTGTCATAGCAGGTTGGATTACTGTAGCTCCTGGTGTATTTACAGGTATCTGCAACATCATTTTCACCCAGTCGAAACTTCAATTCACAATATCTGCAATTACATTTTGAACAGGTGGAATTTCAGTTTGACAGATCTTCAACAATCTGACTAGTTCACACTATAGTTAAGAATCTAAAAACAACACACACACATTTATATACATAAAAGTCCCAGTCCAGTATAATGTCTCAGTATAATGAGCGTACATATGCATGTCTCAGTCTGGATATATTTAGTTTGACCTCCCGTTGCACTTCTGGCTGTCTTCAACTTTTCTTGAGTCATTTTGTGGTTTATTATAGAAAGCTGCCTTCAGCGCTTCCCAGAGTTCTTTTTTTAGACTTTGACTGTACTATATTCTTTTCTCCCATACAACTTATACAATCTTCAGGTCTGGACTCTGTGGAGGTCACTGTCGCTGTTTTATCAGCTCGTTGTTTCTCCAAACCAGATTTCATTGCATTAACAGTGCGATAAGGATCATTATCACAAAGAAAAACAACCCTGTGTCTGAACAGTTGCTTTACAAAAGGAAAGGCTTAATGAATCTAAATTAATCTGTACTTTTCAGCCTTCATGATTCCATCAATTTGGACAATATCCCAACATTGCTGGCCTTAATGCAGCCCTTAACTATGACAAATCCTCCAACATGTTTCATTGAAGAACACAGAAACTCTTTCTTGTATCTTTCACTTCAGTCTTTGAGTTTTTGCACATTTCTCTTCTGAAAGAGTGATTTATTGGCCGCTACCCTCTACAGAGGCAATTCCTGACCAAACTTTTTTTAGTAAAGTTCAACTTGGCATCCAGATGATGCTGCCAGATGTTCTTTGCTAGACGTTGTCTGGTTTCTCAAAGGAGAAACTCTAAGAAACTTCTAATCAGACAATTTTTTTTTTTTTTTGGCATTTCATTCCCTTTTTCACATTTTACCTCTCCTCAGTTTTGTCCTTGTTAAAATACCAACTTGAATACTATTTAAAAATTATTCATCACAAACCCCCAGTGACACTGATTCAATGCATTACGTTACCACACAGCTTTTAAACATAAATATTATTGTCCTTTTGCACATTTTACACCACATACAGTGAGATTATGCACTTTACCAGACAGCTGTCTCACTAGTTTAGTGCAGAAAATGTCATATTGTCTGCTCGAAAGACATGTTAAGTTCAAAGGAAGGTCAAACCAAATCCTAAATTAGAACATTTTTTTTCATTTATTGTGTGTGTTTTGAATACTGGGTACATATATTCCTGTTGTATGCTGATGCTATGATTTAGAACAGGGGAGTCAAACACAAGGAGTGCAGAATGACTTTGCAAAGTGTAAAAATTACAGAGGTGAAAATGAATATTGACTGTGAAAATATTTAAAGGCAATGAACATAATACAATATAATGTCAGTCAGCAGCTTCGGTACGACTGAGTTTGGTTTGGTTGAACCCAACTGTTGATGCACCGCCACAACTTTTATGTATTTTTACATACACATTTTCTACATTTACAAGGCAGGAGGACAACTTAACCTTATTCCTTAATAGGTCCCACTTTAGTTTGTGTTGTGTGGTGCGTCAGGATTACTACACAGATGTGGACATGAACGTAAATTTTAAATTATTTCTATATCAAGTTGTAAAATACTATATTGTTCATTTCCAGATACCTGTGACTAAATGTTTTGTGCCTTTGTAGACACTGTGATCTGTAAGTTGTGATACACAAATGATAAACTGAGGCTTAATATTGTCAAAATTTCACATGTTGCTTAAGAAATTTCAGGTAGTTCATTATGTTTTGTAAAAAGTTAGTTTATTAAATGTGAGCATTGTCAGAATGTACTTTTTTTTTGCACTAAAACAAAGGAAAAATTTGGAGTTTTTGTTATATATCGGTTATTATGTTAGGACTTTACTGGTCACTTGAGATCAAATTGAGCTGAATGTGGCTCCTGAACTAAGAAGAGCTTGACACCCCTGACTTAGAATAAATATCTAAGGTCATTCTAATCTTGTTAAAACAATAAACCTTACTGGTAACAAATAGTAAAGTGGATATCTTAATATTCTTGTTGTTATGATATGTTATGATAATGTTCTTTTTAACCAGGAAGAATTGACTACAGATATCTGCAGTGTTTATTCAGTCTGTTTTTGACATGATAAAACATCTTGTCGCAGTGTTCTGCCTCTGCAATAAAGATGGAGCATCAAAAGGAAAGATTACCTCTGGCTTGGAGTCGAGCTCATCAGAAAGCATGGGTCACCCTGTGTGGAACCTGTGGAGTAGAAACATTACTCACTAACGCACTCAGATTCATTACAGCCAGTTAAAGTCCAATCAAAACAACACACACACCTGTAATTTGAGCTGCTAAAAGTACCAGTGTGAGTCGGTCATGAGCTGCAGGTCATCTTTGAGTCATCACACGGGCTCTGCGGGCAACAACAGCACAAAAAGTCAAAGTGCCAGTTAGCTCTGCCAGCTAACGACACGCTGAAAGTTTGACACTGACAGATAAGAAAACAGCTGGTTAAATAAAGCAGCTAAACGTGGCTGCGGTGCGACAGCGTCAAACTGTTTTGGATGAAGGAGGCAGCTAGTTAAGTCAGCTAGCAGAGTTAGCAGCAGGACTAGCTACCGGGGCTAGTTCAACAAATGCCAGCTGCCCGTTGATTAAACATGGCCGCTATCGATGCAGTGAACGTTTATTTACTTACGTTAGACCTCCGGTGACGTTAAACTAATTGCTTTATCTGGTAAAAGTCCTGTAAAATGCCTTACAGCGTCAGGGAGTAACTTAGCTGCTTAACTGTCCCCAGAGTAGCAGGTTTGTTCTACGGAGGCTCGGAGGGAACAAGAAAACACTTCCGCGTTTTCCGCTAAATGTATCAGAGGCGCCACCCAGCGGTCACAGCTGGAAATTCACTGTCAGATACAGGTGTTGAATAATATAATGAACTTTAAATTAACATTAAATCAGTTTTAAAAACAATTATATACATTATCCAATATGAATTAAGGAAAATATTTGTATACAAAACTGTTTTGCTGTTTATTTTATTAGTGTATCACTTTATATGAGCTTTATAATTTTTTTCGGCATCATCTACATATACAAGGCAATATTAATCAGAATATGAATCCGTAAAAAAAATGCGGATAAAAGTAGAAATGTACAGACAAATAAATAAAAATAATAACAAAAAATAAGAAAATGTGCTCATAAATAAAATACAAAATAAATAATGTTGCTATATAAAGCAATAATAATCCAAAAATGAATCTATAAAAGAAAAGGCTGATAAAAGTAGAAATATTAAGACATAAATAAAATAATAAAAAATAAGAAGAAATGTGCTTTTCCTTTGCTTTTAAACATTATGTTATAATGTGGCCTTTAATGTGCACAGTAAAAGCAACAATTAAGTGCAAAGCAATTGCAATTTATTGATCATAATGTCAAATTTTTCTTTATAAAAGCACATTTATTATTTTTTATTATTTATTTGTGTTTGTATGTCTACCTTTATTAGCCGTTTCTTTTATGGATTCATTTTTTGATGAATATTGCTTTATATTGCCACATTATTTATTATTATTTATTAAAATAAATAATAGAATAGAATAGAATATTTAATAAAGAATATTCTATTCTATTCTATTATTTATTTTTAAATTTTATTTAAAAGCACATTTCTTCTTAATTTTTTTCTTATTTGTCTTTATGTTTCTACTTTTATTAGCCATTTCTTTCATGGATTCATTTTGATTAATATTTCTATATATATAATATTTTTGGTTTTATTTATTTGTGTTTGTATTTCCATTTTTATTTACTTATTCTTTTATAGATTTATTTTTGTAATTTGTCACTTTCGGTACTCCATAGTATGCACATATTCTATTGATGTAAGTTTATATATTTGGTTTTAATTTTATTTGATTGTACATAGGTCCACTGTTCCCTCTAAGCTGCGTGCGTGCGCAATTGCACACTGCTGACACGGTCTCCGCGCACAGAAAATCTACGCTACAAAAAAAAAATACAACCTAAATTGTAAATAAAATAAACACGTAACAATTCATTCTGTGCTATTTTTCAATGTGAGTCAGTGAGTGACCGGTGACTGGCTGCTGCAGCCAATGATGCGATTCACATACGTATTTACCCAATGTTCCCTGTAATTTTTCCTGAGTCTGAGCAAACACACAAACTCCCTGAGCGTCCCTTGGACCACTGTGAGCAACATCAGACGTGTGCACTGTGGTCACACCAGCATCACATCCATTCAAGTTACATGGTTCATTAAAAGAATCAAATTAAAGCATTTACATTTCTGTTAAAACATTTTGACAACAGGAACCAGTTGAAGGCTGCAGTGATTTTAGTGACACTACAATGTATAAGAGTGAAGTTATTGAATATTTGTCTCTCTTTTCTGTTGCAGCGGTTTTGCAAATTGCAGATGGACCCTGTTCACTCCATAGACACCAATGTTATTCCTGTAGCTTGAAAGACAGCTACTTTTGATAAAACTGGGCTTGTAGCACATTGTCTGCCTTGCAACAATGGGAAAGAGGCACCGTTTATGTTTTGACAACCTATATCTAATGAGTTATTGATGCTGGAAGTCTGAATCTGTGAATATCTTTCCAACTTTACTGAACTTGGGGCCACTACCACCTAAGGAGTGATATATTTAATTTTGAAAAAAGCATTTAGCCATACTTAAAGATTTAAGTGCTTTATTAACACAGAACTAAACATTTTGTATTGTTTTATTATCACAGTTTCTGTCTGAAAAGAGGTGGCATCATTTTAAACAGTGAAATCAAACTAACAAAATGTAATGACCAACCAGTGAGCAATACTGGATTCTGCAAAAACATAAACAACTTTTTTAAAATCTAAATCTTATCTTAACACAGTTAATGTATGAACTTATTTTTGTGTGTATGCATGTATTTATTTATTTAGTACTGTTAACATATCAGAGTTCTGAGTAAATTTTTCTTAAGATAGTCAAAGGCCATTTATTGATTACATATAGGCTATTAAATGTTTATTAAAAACTAAAAAGCATTTTTAAAAAAACAATTCAATTCAATTCAATTCAATTCAATCTTATTTATATAGCGCCAATTACAGTCAAATTGTCTCGAGACGCGTTACAGAACCAATATGCCTGACCCCCAGAGCAAGCCAAAAGGTGACAGTGGCAAGGAAAACACCCTTTTAACAGGGAAAAAAACCTCAAGCAGAACCCAGCTCTAATGTGGGGGGACCCATCTGCCTGCTGGCCGGGCAGGTTGACTTAGGCATTTATTGAGTCACTAAAATACTGTAGAGTACAGACCACATCAGCATGATTATAAGCATCCTCTGGTAAATGAACAACCAGATACTGATGTCTCTCACCATATGGACTTCAGGAGATGACTGGGGGATGATAAACTGTGACCTACTGGTTGGATTCTCTCTGTTCTCATGTTTCTTACATGTTTGTCCCCTGACAGCCGGGTCCTAATGTTTTTTGAGCAACACACCATACTATGATGTTTTTACAATGATGGTTCTACTATGAAGCCAGTTTGACATGTTCAGGTGTTCTTTGTGTGAAAACTCAGAGATTTCAGGGATCAGAAGGTGGTTTTCAACTTTCTTTGTTAACTTTCTGCTTCAACTTTAAATTAAATTTCCTTCACTAAGCCAGCCCTCTGGACTTCCAGGAAGCTGTGTTCCTATTGGCTGTCCAGGTGGCTGCTTGGTGTTATCAGGAACACCTGAGCAGCTTGGTGTTATCAGGAACACCTGAGCAGCTCAGTGTCTTCCTGCTTTATTTAGCTGCAGACAAACATTTCCTCTGCTTCTCCACCACTGAACCGGGTTTGGCTCCATTGCTTTAGTTTGTTCTTTAGGCGTTGGCTTGCAGCTTCCAGCAGTAAAATAGACTTTAATGTGTTTCTTGGTGTGTTTTAGGGCTTTGTACTGGATAGTTGTCTTGGTAAATGTGGTTCTTTATCCACAGTTAGCACATGGTGGTAATGTGTGCAGTGATTAGTGGATTTGGTCCAGCTGAGTTGTGTCTTTATCTTGGCTGTAGTGAGTCTTCAGAGGTTTTTGGTCAGACACATTCTGTATTCTTGTTTGTGGACCAGTGTTGGTTGTCCAGAAGGTAAGAGCTCCTGTCCTGATTCTCTGTTCTCAGAGGTTCTCTGGTAGGCTGCAGGAGACTTTAGCGTTTGGGTTGTACTAGTTTGGTTTTTGTATGGTTTCATTTGGACGACTATCTTGAGGCCCCTCCATGTGGTTTAGTGAGGTTTTCTGGAACCGTTCTACAAAGCAACCTGCAGCAGAAGAGACTTTGAGAGTTTTTAGGAAGTTCTGGAGAGCAGACTTTAGAGCAGCAGAAACATTTGTCTGCAGTTTGAGCAGGAGAAGGTGAGCTTCAGAGTAGAAATGAGGAGAAGGAAACCTTCTTGACCCGTGTGGTGAGGTCCTGTACCAAGAGTTTGAGCAGGTTGTGAAGAGTCTGTAGTTCTTTGGTCTGAAAGCACAAGAAGAGTCGACTCATTAAAGGAGAAAACAGGAGATATTGTTGGTTCTTCTGTCGCTCTGCAGTTTCCAGTTTCCTTAGACTGAATATCAAGTTTATATTTTAACTGATTTCCCATGTGAGCCCAAGAAGACTTCAATAAACTCCCTCCATCCCCTGAACACAACATATTTTATTACCATGTTAATTTTTTTTTTTAATGTTTTTGAGTTTTAATCACAGTTTTAGCATAGTTTTTTTTCTCTTTGCTTGTTTAGTTTTGTCATCTGTGTGAAAGGTGCTAAACAAATAAAGTTGAATTGATAAACTGAATAACTGAATAACTCATGATTGTGACAACAGAAGTATTTTCGTTGTGATTTAAGGGTTTATTTCATTTTTAAGGTTGGGGTTAAAATCTTGACAGAAGAAGAAGATTAAAGAAATAAACTACATAACAAAAAGCAATTAAATCAAAGGAAAAAAATTAATACAATCAAACTTTAAAAAAGTTTTATTATTAAAAAGATTTAAGAAATTAAAGAAGTAATTTTCTAATTATACATTTAATTTTTTAATTAAATGTTTTGTCTTTTTAAAGGTTTAATAATCCAATTAAATGTTTTGTCTTTTTAAAGGTTTAATAATCCAATTAAATGCTTCGTCTTTTTAAAGGTTTAATAATCCAATTAAATGCTTTGTCTTTTTAAAGGTTTAATAATCCAATTAAATGTTTTGCATTTTTTAAAAGGTTTGATACTCTTCTTGTGTAATTGTATTTTTTAAATGTTTAATGATGGAAAATATTTTATCTGTACTTTTGAATATTTGTATTTTAAAAATTTTGTATAATTTCATAATGACATGTATTGTATCTTGCTGAATTATCTCATTCAATATTTTGTCTGTTTAATATAATTTAATTGTAATTAATATTTAACTCTATTAAACAGACAAAATATTGAATGAGATAATTCAGCAAGATACAATACATGTCATTATGAAATTATACAAAATTTTTAAAATACAAATATTCAAAAGTACAGATAAAATATTTTCCATCATTAAACATTTAAAAAATACAATTACACAAGAAGAGTATCAAACCTTTTAAAAAATGCAAAACATTTAATTGGATTATTAAACCTTTAAAAAGACAATGCATGGGTGCTCATATAGCTCAACGGGTTAAGTGGGTGACCCATGTACAGGGGCTGGTCCCCAACGCAGCGGCTCGGGTTCGAGTCCTGCTCGCGGCCCTTTGCTGCATGTATTCCCCCATTTCCTGTCTGTCTCTCATTATGCCTATCCGATAAAAAACTGAAAAAGGCCAAAAAAAACAATACCGTTAATTTAAAAATTAAATGTTTAATTAGAAAATTACATCTTAAAGACAATAAAACTTCAAATAGGAATTACACCGAAAATACAATGAAGCATTTAAAAAGAAAATTAAACATTGAAAGGTGGTAAAACATTTAAAAAGAAAAACCTTAAAGATTTAATCGAAACATTAACTATTAGGAAAGAAAAACGAACTCAAACAAGCCAATAAAACGTTTGAAAAAACAATTAAACATTTAAAAGACAAAACATTTGGAAATCAAATCAGACATTAGAAAAGAATAAAAGGTGAGAAAAGAGCAAAACTAAACGTTTAAGAAGAATCAAACTAAAGACGAAACATTTCAAAAGACACCAGTTAGACTTTAGAAGATCAAATTAAACAGAAGAGACAATAAAAGGATGAAAAAGAGCAAAAATAGATGAAGGTCTTCAAGCGTTTTCTAGTCTGAAACGAAAACATGAAGTTGTTTCTTCAAACATTTCCTCTTTCTATGTTCTTGGTTTAATTGTGGACAGATTTACTAAGAACTCATTTCAGAAAACTGCTTTCCAGATAAAGTCTACTAGTAGTTGAAGGTATTTATCAAACTAATGTTACCTTCTGATCTCCACAAACTTTACTGTTCAGTGAAGAGAATCAAAGTTTGTTGAGGATTTCTAAAAAACCCACAGGTGAAGGTTTGAGAAGAACTCAGATGGATGATCTAAATGTGAAATCAAGACTCATGGTCACAAGTTTTAAGGCTTCTGTTAACTAGAAAGTTCAAACTAAGAAGTACTGAGAAACTTTTAAAATTTCAGTCCTCAGACTGTCTGAAGGTTCAAACTAAAAGAGAACTACTCAGGAACTTAGAAGATTTCAGTCCTCAGACTGTCTGTCTCAATCGTACGACGCAGTGTATAACTGTATGCAGCACAGTGAGACGGCATACTTGTTTCAGTTTCCACGCCGTCTACATCAACTGAATGCACTGAAACTTTTCCCCCACTAGCTTAGCCTCGCTGTAGTACGCAGTTCAAAGGGGCGTGTCCTATCTACTCATTCATATCTATGACAACAACGGTGGTAGCTGCACATAAGGACGCCTGACGCTGATTAGCTGCGTAAATACCATTATATACAGTCTATGGTAAATACGTATGTGAATCGCATCATTGGCTGCAGCAGACAGTCACCGGTCACTCACTGACTCACACTGAAAAATAGCACAGAATGAATTGTTACGTGTTTATTTTATTTACAATTTAGGTTGTATTTTTTTTTGTGCGCAGCGCAGATCTTCTGTGCGCGGAGACCGTGTCAGCAGTGCGCAATTGCGCACGCGCGCAGCTTAGAGGGAACAGTGTATTTACCATAGACTGTATATAATGGTATTTACGCAGCTAATCAATGTCAGACGTCCTTATGTGCAGCCACCACCGTTGTTGTCATAGATATGAATCAGTAGATAGGACACGCCCCTTTGAGCTGCGTGCTACTGTGAGGCTAAGCTAGTGGGGGCAAAGTTTCAGTGCATTCTGTTGATGTAGACGGCGTGAAAACAGAAACAAGTATGCCGGCTCACTGTGCTACATACAGTTACACACTACGTCGTACGATTGAGACAAGGAAACTTGGAATGACTTTTCATAGGTAAGAATAGTTTTTGGCTCTTTTTTCATTATGAACTCTTGTTGAGAGCTTCCAGTCTATGAGAGCTAACTAGTTAGCCACTAGCAAAACGCTAAGGCGAGCTAGCAGCTTGACAACCAAATACCAGACGATTAATAGTAGCTGTAGTATAGTTGTACAAGCAGTAGTAGTAATACTAAAAGTACAAGCAGCAGTAGTAGTATAAACAGCTATTAGAGTCATAGAAGTAGTATCAGCATTTGTAATAGTATTACAAGTTGTAGTAGCAGTGCCAGTATCAGCAGCAGTAGTGAGTGTACTACTAGTAGTAGTCACATTGCTATTACTACCACCAATACTACCAATAGTAGTTATAAAGCCTAACTCATGTATATCCAGATTACCATCTATGTTCTTCCTCCAAACCCATTATATGATTGGGATTACAGGCAGTTCTTTAGGACTGCTCTCAAATAATTGAAATGTTACTAAACAAGGTTATACTTATCAAATTAAATAGCTCTGGTCTCCAGTATATTGGCGAATTCGGTTCTTTGTACTTAATTTATTAGCATGATTTCTTTTTAATATGTTTTGTACAGACTTAATTATTTCTCTGTCTACTTTTCTTACTCCATGTAGGTTTCCCAGAGACTATGGGTTGAGGAGGAATTGGAAGTTTGTCGGCTTAGACCTGGTGTCATTCCATCGGTGTTAAACTTCCCGGCTCATCTTGGAAGAGTACGTGCCAGAAAGACCACGACCAAGCAGCCTTGAGATCTTAGGCAGCGTCTCCCTCAGGTGGGTGTCGACGGTGTTCACAGTCAGGTCTGTGGTAATCCCTTCAAAAAACAAAACAGAAAAAAATCTAGATTATAAATCAACATGTAACCAAAGCACTCTGTGTATAACGCCATAGTATAGGATGTAGTTCAGAAAACGTCAAAGTATAGTATGCTTTACTCAAGAATAACATAGTATGGCCTGTAGTTCATAGTACAGCATGTTGGCAAGAAAAAAAAAACAAAACATAGATTATTATGTGGTTCAAAAAGCGCAAAACGCCCTGTCTCCCCTTCCTTGTTTGCACTTGCTGTCGAACCTTTAGCCCTATGGCTTCGTAGTGAAAGGAAATTTGAAGGGATTTCTCGATTTGGTCTCTCTCACAAACTATCTCTATATGCAGATAACCTTCTGTTATACATCACCAATCCAGCTTCGTCCCTCCCTGCCATCTTGGATATTTTAGAACAATTCAGGAAATTATCTGGCTATAAAATTAACCTGCACAAAAGTGAGTATCTTCCAATCAACTCCCCTGCTGAGAACCCCCATCCCACCCTTCTCCTCTTCAGGAAAGCGACCCAAGGATTAAAATACCTAGGCATCGCTGTAACAAAATCATTCTCTGAATTATTTGCAAAAAACTTCCAACCGCTACTTGAGCGCTGTAAATCAGATTTAATTAGGTGGTCCACTATCCCTTTGTCACTACTGGGTCGTATTAATCTGATTAAAATGATGATACTTCCCCGTTTTCTTTTTGTTTTCGAACACGTTCCGGTGTTCGTCTGCAAGTCTTTTTTTTCCACACTCAACCAATTGATTAACTCCTTTTTGTGGTGCAATAAACGAGCTCGCATAAAAAGATCAACTCTTCAACTTCCCAGATCTCTCGGAGGTCTGTCCTTACCAGACTTTCAGCGATACTACTGGGCTAGTAATATCAACAAAATCCTTTTCTGGAGCATTAAGATCGCTCCTATTGAGGGATCACAATCTCTGACGAACAATGGGAACGTATGGTCAATCTCGTTTATACGTCCTCCATATGCGCCAGGCATAAACTCCTACAGTGCAAGATCTTACACAGGAGCCACTTCACCAATGCAAAATTAGCCAAAATTTATCCAGGTAGAGTTGATTCCTGCAACAGATGTAATCTCTCACCGGCTGACCACGTGCACATGTTTTGGTCATGCCCCAAACTCACTGAATTCTGGCGTGCCATCTTCAACACACTAGGAAGGGTCCTCTGTCGTACAGTGAACCCTGACCCCCTCGTCTCTCTTTTTGGATTGCCCCCAGCACTCGGTTGGTCCAAGTCCTCACAGCATGTTATTGCTTTCACCACTTTGCTTGCCAAGAGACTCATTCTCCTTCAATGGACTCACTCATCCCCACCAACACATAATAGATAGATTCAAGAAATTTTACATTGCGTGAGACTCGAGAAAATCAGATTCTTCCTTAAGGGTTCCCTGCAGGCCTTTCAAAAAATTTGGCTGCCCTTCCTACTTCATATAGACACCTTGCACATTGAAGCTGAAACCCATTGAACCGCTGAGCCGACGATTATGTTTATAATTTTTTTTTTTAATTAACTCTCTTTTTTCTCCTTTTTCTCTTATTATTAGTATTTCTCCCCCTCCTCTTCTCCCCATTCTGTTGTCTGTGATATGAATGAGAGTGATTGAGTGAGTCGTTGGGGTGGGAAAGGATACTTGCCTTCTAATGCACCTTGGTTTTAAGGAGACACTTATTCTCAACTGTTGCAGGGTTTAATTCGTTTGAGGAATGACTACTGCTGTACATTTGTAAAGTCTTGTTATGTCTCTGTACCCATCCTATACATGGAAAAAATCAATAAAAACATTTGACAAAAAAAAGGTATGTAATTCAAGAAAACATCAGAGTATATGTCATCTAAAAAAATGCCATAGAATAATAATTTCATTGCACAAGTAAAAGTATAGTAATTTTTAAAACTGTTCGAATTCTTGTATGTTGCTAAAAAAAAACTAAAACAAAAAAAACGTCACAGTAGTATGTCAATTAAAAAAGCCTATAGTATAGCGTGTCGCCCAACAAACATCATAGTATAGCATGTCACTCTAAAAACGTCACAGTATAGCCTTTAGTCCACAGCTGTCAGTAGGTGAGGAGCAACACAAAAACAGTCCAAACGCTGGTTTCCAGAGGGTTAGATGAGAATTTATTTGAAAGAGTAAGTTTACAACAACACAACATGTGAGGGGGTTAAAAACAAATGGGTGTTAGTAAAATAAAAATAAACAGAACTAAAAGTGAACTTCATGTTGACATTGATGGGCATTCCAACCAGGAACAAAGTAAAAGATAATCAATAGGAAAAAAACCTCTTCCTGTTCACCTCTTAAAACCCAAAAACACACCGCAGTAGCACCCTAAACTAAAACTACCAATGGGTTCCCTGTTTTCCTTTCTGAACAATTCAAAGGTCCCTCTCTATCTCCCCACACAGCCACCAACCACTGGAACACATCTCCAAAGTTCTGCTGGGCCAGCTCAGCTTCCCCTCAGAAGAAGTGCCGCCACCTGCCAGATGAAGGAGCCTTTTGAGAGGCAGCTGGCATCGTGATTGGACTGTACTTTGGTCTGTTCCAATCCAGCTTCAGCTCCAGAGACGGCAGGCGGGACGAGTCAACGGAGGCCTGGTGGACGAAGGCATGCAGCTGAGTACAATCCAGAAAACAACAAAGGAGGAGTGCAGCGGCTCAGGACCAGAACAACCAGAGTAGCAGGGTATGTCTCTGAGAAAACATCATAGTATAGCCTTTGGTATGAAAAAACGCCATCATATACATCGTATAATGTACAAATAACAAGTGAAAGGAAAGAGACATACATTGTAGAATTGTAGTAATTGTGGGCTGACTGATTTACTGATTATCAGTATTTTATTTTTTACTGATTTACGGTAATAAATACATTTAAAAATGGTGCTACTTTGGCTCTGAACCTTTATCTACCTGTGGTCGCTCTGTCTTCTGGAGTGATTTGATTGGTTATACGTAACGAATAAAACTCCTTTAACTTAACATATGTAAACAAAACAAAAACGTATCAACAAAGTTTTCTGTTAGAGTTTGTGTTCTTCTAAGTTTAACTCCAAGATTTTAAATACTTTCATTTACTGCAAATGAATATCTACTCCAAATGTCTCACTAATAATCATTATCAGCCTTAAAAACCCACAAAACACCCCTCTATACTCGACGACACTTAGTACAGTCCGGTTCCCCCTTCTATAAATCTGCTTGAAATCGTCCACTTCCTGTTTGTCAAAGTGGCCTTCTACCTGGACAGGTTTTGTTGGAGCTCATGCAGCAAACATTTTGGGTAACTGCACTTTAATATGGATGGATGACACTGAATTAGAGTCTGTTTTAATGAGACTGAGTTAAGATGTGTAGCTCTGTCATTAAATAGGAAATGATTTCTCAGAATTCACAGAGAAAAGTCTGAAATGTTTGCTAGGTTAGTGTCCCACATGTTCTTTGGCTCAGCTAGAGCTAACTCTCCAACTTCTGGATCTCTTGAGTTGCTTGTTAAAATATCTTGCTAGAGGTGCTGAAGCTCAGAAAGTCTGAGATGTTTGTTCAAAATAAGCTCATTCTCAAGTCTTCTCTGAACTGTCCTCTTTTGTTTGAACTTTCCCTAAACTTAGGAGTTAATGACAGAGCAGCACATTCAGACTCAGTCTCACTTATGTAGAGATTAAACTTCAGTGTCATTCATTGATGTTAAAGTGCAGTTTTTCAAATGTTTGTTGCACATGCTCCCGACCAAACCAGTCCAGGTGGAAGACGATGTGAAGAGAAAGCTCCAGAGGATGAATATCACACATTTACTTTGGAAATAAATGTCCTTTAATTAGACATTGTCATGCAAAAGTTGGATTTCCCTTTAATGATGTTCAAATCTTTGTTGAGTGTTTTGTTGATGTTGGTTTCTAAATGTTTTCTGACACTCGGCCCCAAAGATTAAAACCTTCTACGGCTCACAAGCTGCAATTCACACATTATCAACTATCTTTCTGACTAAACTAAGATTAAAAAGTGAAAAACTGCCTGATTCCTGCATCATGAATGTAATGTAAGTCTTTTTGGTTTTTATGATAGTAAACCGAATATATTTGGGTTTGACATTTTATAAACCAAAACAAGCAATGAATTACTGGAGAAAACAATCAAGAGATTAATGGACAAAGAAAATGTGTTTTCCAACATATATGGCTGAATTACTCCAACATTACAAGATACATACAATTTAAATTCTATTTTATTTATATAACACCAATTACAGGTCAAATTGTCTCAAGACGCTTTATTTTTATATTTTTTGTCATATTTAAAATATGACAAAGTAAGAAATTTAAACCTCTTGACTAATCCAATTTATTATATGGTTTTTAAGAGACTAATCGACAAGTAAAATAACTTTCTCCAGTAAAACTAATAAACATGAGGTCAAATAGAAGGAAAAGTTTTAAATACTGCAGTCCCACGATGACAAGAATAAAGTTTCTCAACAAAAAGTAAATCTGCTGGTGGATTCCATTAAAGTCCTAATAAATGATAAAGTGTCATACTAAAGGTTTGTGGTGCTAAAAATGTCAAAGTAAAGATATGAAGTTGAACATGTGGATGGAGGTTGATAAAAGTTGACCTCCCTTCATTTCTCTGGAGCCGACTCCATGGATTTTATGGATGGTGGTTAAAGACCTGCTCTTCTAGTGGTCTTCCTTCTAGTCGCTGTAAAAAGTCTGTCCATCCTGGCCGACTTCAACACCTCTTCATGACAACTTGTTCTGCCTCCGACCTGGTGGAAACTCCAGAAACTCGGGAAAACCCGTGGAGACTCGAAGAACTCGTGGAGACTCGAAGAACTCGTCGGGCGGGGGAAGGTGTGGTGGGTGGTGGGGGGAGGTGGGGGAGTAGAGGGGGGAGGCCGCCACCCACCTCCCCGCCTACTCTCCGCCCTGACTCCACCCAGACTCCGCCTTGGCTCCACCCATGTGGTCACTTAAGGAACTACGATGCCAAAGGGACGACGAATTTATTTCTTTGTATCTGATCTGTAGCTCAGTGAGTTAAGGATTTACCTATGGAGCTGCAGGTCGCTGGTTCAAGACCAGACCCTTCTTAAGTTTTTTGAAAATCCTGACAAAGACAAAGAAAGAAAAATGCCGGTGGTGGGTCTTGAACCTGCGACCTTCCACTTGGTAGTCCGTCTTCTTATCCCCTGAGCTATTCGCTCAGATACTAATTCTTCTTTTTTTTGCGCATTTATCATCTATTTTTCTTCGTTTTCGAGGTTTTTTTTAACTTGAGTCTTGACTCAACCGTTTTTCTCAGGAGGTTGGACTTCAGCCTTTGTGCTGGAGGGTGGAACCTTCAGTTCCAAGACTTTCCAAAGCCTCCACACCTCCCGAGTCCTCAGGACCTGAGCTTTCACACAGTCTGAGGGATGAAATTTTCTAAGTCCCACAGTAGTTCTCTGTTAGTTTGAACCTTCAGACAGTCCAAGGACTGAAATCCTCTAAGTTCCTGAGTAGTTCTCTGTTAGTTTGAACCTTTAGACAGTCCAAGGACTGAAATCTTAAAAGTTTCTCAGTACTTCTATGTTAGTTTGAACCTTCAGACAGTCTGAGGACTGAAATTTTAAAAGTTCCTGAGTACTTCTCTGTTAGTTTGAACCTTTCGACAGTCTGAGGACTGAAATCTTAGAAGTTCTTGAGTAGTTCTCTGTCAGTTTGAACCTTTCGACAGTCTGAGGACTGAAATTTTAAAAGTTTCTCAGTACTTCTCTGTTAGTTTGAACTTTCTAGTTAACAGAAGCCTTAAAACTTCTGATGATTAGTCTTGATTTCACATTTAGACCATCCATCTGAGTTCTTCTCAGACCTTCACCTGTGGGTTTTTTAGAAATCCTCAACAAACTTTGATTCTCTTCACTGAACAGTAAAGTTTGTAGAGATCAGAAGGTAACATTAGTTTGATAAATACCTTCAACTACTAGTAGACTTTATCTGGAAAGCAGTTTTCTGAAATGAGTTCTTAGTAAATCTATCCACAATCAAACCAAGAACATAGAAAGAGAAAATGTTTGAAGAAACAACTTGATGTTTTCATTTCAGACTAGAAAACCCTTTAAGACTTTTATCTGTTTTTGCTCTTTTTGATAGTTTTATTGTCTCTTCTGTTTAATTTGATCTTCTAAAGTCTAACTGGTATCTTTTCAAATGTTTTGTCTTTAGTTTGATTCTTCTTAAATGTTTAGTTTTGCTCTTTTCTCACCTTTTATTCTTTTCTAATGTCTGATTTGATTTCCAAATGTTTTGTCTTTTCAATGTTTAATTGTTTTTTCAAATGTTTTATCGGCTTGTTTGAGTTTCTTTTTCTTTCCCAATATTTAATGTTTCGATTAAATCTTTAAGGTTTTTCTTTTTAAATGTTTTACCACCTTTTAATGTTTAATTTTCTTTTTAAGTGCTTCATTGTATTTTCTGTGTAATTCCTATTTGAAGTTTTATTGTCTTTAAGATGTAATTTTCTAATTAAACATTTAATTTTTAAATTAAATGTTTTGTCTTTTTAAAGGTTTAATAATCTAATTAAATGTTTTGCATTTTTTAAAATGTGTAATGTTCTGCTTGTTTTATTGTATTTTTTAAATGTTTAATTATGGAAAATATTTTATCTGTAATTTTGAATATTTGTATTTTAAAAATTTTGTTTAATTTCATAATGACATGTATTGTATCTTGTTGAATTATCTCATTCAATATTTTGTCTGTTTAATAGTTAAACATTAAATACAATTAAATTCTATTAAACAGACAAAATATTGAATGAGATAATTCAACAAGATACAATACATGTCATTATGAAATTAAACAAAATTTTTAAAAGACAAATATTAAAAATTACAGATAAAATATTTTCCATAATTAAACATTTAAAAAATACAATTAAACAAGAAGAACATTAAACATTTTAAAAAATGCAAAACATTAAATTAGATTATTAAACCTTTAAAAAGACACAACATTTAATTAAAAAATTAAATGTTTAATTAGAAAATTTCTTAAATCGTTTTAATAATAAAACTTTTTAAAAGTTTTATTGTATTAATTTTTTTCCTTTGATTTAATTGCTTTTTGTTATGTAATTTATTGCTTTAATCTTCTTTTTCTGTCAAGATTTTAACCCCAACCTTAAAAATGAAATAAACCCTTAAATCACAATGAAAATACTTCTGTTGTCACAATCATGAGTTAGTCAATTATTCAGTTTATCAATTCAACTTTATTTGTTTATCGCCTTTCACTCAGATGACAAAACTCAACAAGCAAAGAGAAAAAAAACTATGCTAAAACTGTGATTAAAACTCAAAAACATTTTTAAAAAAAAGATTTAACATGGTAATAAAATATGTTGTGTCCAGGGGATGGAGGGAGTTTATTGAAGTCTTATTGGGCTCACATGGGAAATCATTTAAAATATAAACTTGATATTCAGTCTAAGGAAACTGCAGAATGACAGAAGAACCAACAATATCTCCTGTTTTCTCCTTTAATGAGTCGACTCTTCTTGTGCTTTCAGACCAAAGAACTACAGACTCTTCACAACCTGCTCAAACTCTTGGTACAGGACCTCACCACACGGGTCAAGAAGGTTTCCTTCTCCTCATTTCTACTCTGAAGCTCACCTTCTCCTGCTCAAACTGCTGACAAATGTTTCTGCTGCTCTAAAGTCTGCTCTCCAGAACTTCCTATAAAAACTTAGTCTCTTCTGCTGCAGGTTGCTTTGTAGAACTGTTGCAGAAAACCTCACTAAACCACATGGAGGGGCCTCAAGATAGTCGTCCAAATGAAACCATACAAAAACCAAACTAGCACAACAACTCAAACGCTAAAGTCTCCTGCAGCCTACCAGAGAACCTCTGAGAACAGAGAATCAGGACAGGAACTCTTACCTTCTGGACAACCAACGCTGGTTCACAAACAAGAATACAGAATGTGTCTGACCAAAAACCTCTAAAGACTCACTACAGCCAAGATAAAGACACAACTCAGCTGCATCAAATCCACTAATCACTGCACACATTAGCACAATGTGCTAACTGTGGCTAAAGAACAACATTTACCAAGACAACTATCCAGTACAAAGCCCCAAAACACACCAAGAAACACATTAAAGACGATTTTACTGCTGGAAGCTGCAAGGCAACGTCTAAAGAACAAACTAAAGCAACAGAACCAAACCCAGTTCTGTGGTGAAGACAATCAGAGGAAATGTTTGTCTGCAGCTAAATAAAGCAGGAAGACACTGAGCTGCTCAGGTGTTCCTGATAACACCAAGCAGCCACCTGGACAGCCAATAGGAACACAGCTTCCTGGAAGTCCAGAGGGCTGGCTTAGTGAAGGAAATTTAATTTAAAGTTGAAGCAGAAAGTTAACAAAGAAAGTTGAAAACCACCTTCTGATCCCTGAAATCTCTGAGTTTTCACATAAAGAACACCTGAACATGTCAAACTGGTTTCATAGTAGAACCATCATTGTAAAAACGTCATAGTATGGTGTGTTGCTCAAAAAACATTAGGACCCGGCTGTCAGGGGACAAACATGTAAGAAACATGAAAACAGAGAGAATCCAACCAGTAGGTCACAGTTTATCATCCCCCAGTCATCTCCTGAAGTCCATATGGTGAGAGACATCAGTATCTGGTTGTTAATTTACCAGAGGATGCTTATAATCATGCTGATGTGGTCTGTACTCTACAGTATTTTAGTGACTCAATAAATACCTAACTTGTTTTTTTAAATGTTTTTTAGTTTTTAATAAACATTTAATAGCCTATATGTAATCAATAAATGGCCTTTGCCTATCTTAAGAAAAATTCACTCAGAACTCTGATATGTTAACAGTACTAAATAAATCAATAAATACATGCATACACACAAAAATAAGTTAATACATTAACTGTGTTAAGATAAGATTTAGATTTTTAAAAAAGTTGTTTATGTTTTTGCAGAATCCAGTATTGCTCACTGGTTGGTCATTACATTTTGTTAGTTTGATTTCACTGTTTAAAATGATGCCACCTCTTTTCAGACAGAACCTGTGATAATAAAACAATACAAAATGTTTAGTTCTGTGTTAATAAAGCACTTAAAGCTTTAAGTATGGCTAAATGCTTTTTTCAAAATTAAATATATCACTCCTTAGGTGGTAGTGGCCCCAAGTTCAGTAATTATAGTATATTCCACCTCTGGAAAAGCAAAGATGTCAGTTTTTTTAATAATCTGTAATCTAACCAAGATTTAGGTGTTAATGTTTTCCTCCTCAGCATCTGCATCCTTCATTTGCACACTTTTTAATATGAAAACAAGGTGGTTAAAATCAAACTCCGTAACAAAATGTTCTTTGGAATGACATTTATTACACAAGCAATGAGTCTCTACCCTAATAAAATGTACAAAAAGAGCATATTTACATGAAACCCTTCCTCAAATTATTGACTTTTGATTGATATAGCTGAAGTGTCCCCAGAGGTTTTACATCTACAAGACATTAAACTCATCCATACATTTTTATAAAAGAAAACAAACCACACTACATTCAGTCTGCACAATTCCATTAAATGAATCCAATCACAATTCCTTTGTATCACATTAAAGAGCAATTATTTGGGCTAATTATAATGTTGTAGATCACTATTGCTGCTGAACTACACCTGAAACGTGAGAAAAATAAAAGAAGGCAGACTGAAGCGCACTGAGAAGTCAAAGCTGCCGACATTTGAAAAGGTGGAAACTCAAAATCCAGTGTTCCTAAACTACACTAAGTGTCCTACTGCACATGCAAAACTAATGCTTTTAAAAAACAGAAAAGTGCAGCCAGGTAGCGTGATCATGCATCGACGACGGCAACAACAGTCCATGACGCAGCGTGTAGCTCAAAACAACAGTTCAGCCAATAAACGGCCGATCGCGTGAACAGAACCAGAACAAGAAGCTGCACAGATCCAGATTTTAGGTTACAGTGAGCTGATGGTCGTAATCTGTAATAAATGAACAATCGGCTGGAGGCAGAAAACAAGGAGAACATTGACAGAGTTGTGCTATTTTCAGCCAAAACATCACTAATTTATTTCAATTGTGGTGAACCAGCATCAAAACAGCAACATCTAGTTTCAGCAGAAAGTTAGAAAAGGTTTGTTTGTTTTCATGTCAACAAAGCACAGCATCGACATCAATCCCAACAATATTCTGCAGCTGTGTGTCAGACTGAGGAGGAAAGAGTTCAAATGAATTTTCGGTAAAATGTGTGAGATGTGTTCTTGGTCCAAGAAATAAAATAATTCAGTATGAGTGGTAAAGGTCCCAAAACAGAAGAAGAGCTGTGAAAAGATCATCTGTCTGTGGCCACAGCCTCGTCGCTTTAGTAAGGCCTTCAGTAAGGACACATGGTACTTCAACAAATTACTCCTCTATTACAGCAACAACAGCACAGAAATGACACAGCCAGGAAAAATATCACAACATTATGCTTCAATAGGGTATTTAGCAAAGGTTTACAGCTGAGATTTAGAGATACGTGATAGAGCTGCTGATTAAATTGATCACCAACCAGTTTGAGTGTTTTTCAACAGAAAAAAAGTCTAAATTCTCCAATTTCAGCTTCTTGTATTTGCATATTTTCTTGTTTCTTTCCTCTGTTATCACAGTAAATTGACTATTTTTGGACAAAACAAGACATTTGTCATCTTCAGCTCAACACTTTTCACCATAATGGATCCATCAACAATGACAATAATCATCAGGAGCAGTTCTAATATGCAGCATGAAAGATTAAATGCAAATTATTGAGCTTTCAGGACTGAGGATTGTGTTGCCACTTTGCACATTGAATTGCAAACTACACATTTGAATAAAGAAGCCAAACAACATCCATTATGCGGGGCATGTTATGTAAGAATTTACATTTGTGAAGCATGTCTTTATCACACTAAAACTCATTTGTAAATGCACTGTGGGCCTTCTGAATCCCCTGCTGGATGTAAACCATTTGACAACTTGTTTAACTTTACAGTGCAGAAGACTACATCATGAAGATATTTTCTCAACATCTTGTTAGTGGTTGCAGAACTGAAGCTTATCAGCATGAAATGGAGCTGCTGCGCTCATTAGCCTGAGCTCAGTTCATTTTAAGTGGAAGACACAAGGAGCTCGTTTAAGATACAGCGAGCGAGAGTCAAAGACAGATTACGCAAGTCAGGAATTTCATTTGGAGCCAAAGTAACTTCAAAACCCAAATTCAGCTCTATAAATAGTGGCCTCGAGTACAAACGCTTCCCAACACAAGACTCAAAGGAAGGAGCTCAAAACTGTTGAATGTTACAACTCGGAGCTTCCAGAAAAAAACAGGTACATGTAAAGTAAGAGGAATCATGCAGATTGTTTACATGTACTGAGCAGTTAATGTGCAGGAAACGCTTCTGCACCAAAACCAACATTTAAAGCTCCTCTGCACTTTGTTGTACAGGCACGGAAGTGTAGAAAATGAGACTTTTGTGGTCAGTTGTACGACCACAACATCCACAGTGGTGTTGGGAGGGGAGATAACGAGCAGAACGGACTGTACGATGCATCCCAAGCTCTTTTGCTGACAGTACAAACTGGTGCACTGCAGTAAAGAAACTGGGTGGAGTGGTTAAGCTGACCTCAAACTTCTTCATTGCAACCTCAAACTATCAGCCAGCAGAGCGAACAGCCACAGTGAACTCCCAATAAACCTTAAAAACAAAAACTGATCACTTAACAGACCGACACGTCCTCTGCAGAGTAATAACACGACAGATCTAAGTTCTCCACAGCACTCCAAATATAGAGAATACCCACAATGCATTCACAAAATAACCTCCACATGTTCCGCTATGAATTAAAATGTCCTTATGTGCATTTCTTTAAACCGCAAGCAAGAATTAATACACAGAAGTATCCCTTAATTACAAAGTTCCTCATGAGCCTTTAAAGTCAGTATAAGCACAGCAAATATTGTACATCACCACAGCAAACATCATTTAAAGGCTTAATATAATACAGAATACACAAAAAAGTGTAAGATTGAAGAAAATATTCATAATAAAACAAGTAACTCTAAATTAGTTAGTATTAGAGCTGCAACAAATACTTGATTTGAGTAATTTCAGAAGAAAAAAGCCAAAATTATCTGATTTCGGCTTCTTAAGTGTGAATACTTTCTCATTTCATTCCACCTCTATGACAGGAAACTGAATATCTTTGGATTGTGGACAAAACTAAACTTTTGAGGATGTCATCTTTGATCAACTAAAAAACATTTCCTGATATTTTATAGACCAAACAACTACTCAATCAATAATCATCAGTGGAAATAATGGTTAGTTGCAGCCCTATCATGTAGAAACCAGTAGTGTGCTTATAATAACTCGCAATGCTATTCATGCAAGAAAATAACAATGAAAAAAAACTTTTCCTGTCCATCTTAAACGAGCTACAGTTTCATAGCTGCCACTTAATTCTTTAGAATACTTTAGTGCAAATGCAAAGTTCTGCCACATATATCGGGTTTGGATATTAAGGCCATAATTTAAAAACATGAAAAGTTACAACAAAGCATCTTAAAAACTCAACAGCCATTTTATATTTGTAATAATAACAATAAAAAAAAAATCTGGACTCATGAGGCCCAAAGGTGAAGCACAATGACTGGTTTTCTGGCCATCTCAGTGGACTTAAAGTTCTCACAAAGCATGTTTCTCACAGACGTAAACAGAAAGGAGATCAGAACAGAAAAATTCTGAAGTTAGTTCGACAATATTAAACTTTAAATTACACCCATGTGCGCATTTAAAAAAACACACACACACACAAACCAGATGAAAGAAATCACAAGTCACTGACAGATACGGTTTGACGACAGGAAACACCCTTTACAATGGGATGTCATTAGGGAAGCATCGAAACAGCTATTATGAGCTTTACTTCCAGCCAGGTTGCACAGGAACATCTGCCATCAACATGATGGGAACGCTGAAGTTGAAACTGGGCCAAATTATTGAACTCAACTTTGAAAATGCAGCAGGAGGGGAAAAGAAGACACTTTAGGCACGTTTGTCTATTTAGAGATGCTGACTGGCATTAAACACATTCAATACCTCCTTAACTTTACACATCTGGAACTGCTGCATGAAGTCAATTGGATCCTGTTTTTACTGTTTAGCATAAAATAAGTGGAGCATCTTAAAAACTACCACAAATAAAACCTGTAGAAACAACAGAAATGTGATCATTCTTCAATTTAATTCTGCTGTCAGAATCACTACCATACTTATTCCATTTTAGATGAAAATGCCTCCTCCAATGCGCTGCAAAGTTTAAATACCCACTCTCTGGGGCTTAACTTATGCTTTGAGATATCGCGCCTCCATTGTGCATTTAGTAAAAGAGAGAATTTGTTCACACTTTAGATCCAAATCTCTCTGAGCTTTCGGGTCTTGAGCAAGAGACTTTAGTGCAGCACAGAGACAATTTCAGTGGAAGAGATCCAGTCAGGCTCAGTGTGGTAGAACAGAAAGCTGTGGTTCTGGCCTTATTTGGTCCCAGACGCACCAAGCCAACAGCACAGTTCATCAGGACACGACTGAACTTCCTGAATAAGCTCTCTGAATGACCCAGCAAATACATTGTATATAAAACAAAAAACTGTTGGTTTTTTGTTTTTCCAGAAGCAGAAACACCGCTGACATTAAAGCATATAATGTCAGGGGTTTTCCAGCGTAGAAAACATTTTGGCAACTGGAAAAGAAGTCTTAGCCGGAGCCAAAGTGAAAAGAGAGCTGACGAGATAAAAATAAAAAAAGTATTTTTGTTAGCTGGGGTTTCATTTACTTGAGAGGAATAGAGATTTTTGCATTTCAAGTGGTCAGAAATAACAATAAAACGCATAGATATCTGGTAAATAGGATGTTCATGGATCAATCATGCATATTTTTGTGCATAGTCAGCCAGGAAAAACCCTCCATGTACAATGAACATTTTAAGAGGCTGACAAATTTTAAAATGTCGCAAAAAAAAAAAATTAATCAAAGAAAATAAGGCTTGGTTTTGTTAACTTCTTTAAAGCGCTGGTGGCATAATGTCAGTTGGTTGTCCGCTACACAGTTATAACAAACTAGAAGTAGACAGACAAAAAAACTGCTGTTTGTAAACTGCTAAAAAAAAACTTGAATTTTTTCTTTCAAGTCCGCTAGTGCAAGATTGTTTGGAGACTAAAAGTGCAGTTTAATATATACCATGTCAAAGTTAGGTGCATTAAAACGTGCATTAACTTTTTTTTTACTCAAAAACTCTAAAACATTTTTGTAAATTTCAAAATTTTGCCATCTCCATCAAGTTTTTCTGATGTCAAATTTCAAACTAAATGATGTAAACATGGCCAATGAAACTACTTTCACAAATCCAGGGTGCTGTAATCCTAGTGTGGCTTTCTTTGCCTTTCTGTCTGCAGTGTTTTGTGGATTACAAAAACAGGCTGCTGACTAAACATGTTCTCTTACAGGTGTAGAACACATGTCCATGTTGCTGTCAACTGGTCACCACCTGCACAAGAACAATGAGCTCAAATGCAACTTTTAGCAGAAGACATGAAGAAAGAAAAAGTCTGCACTCGATTTTTTTTTTTAGGTTGGCTTGGTGTGTCAGGGCCCTGAGGCGGCCAAAATGTAGGCCACAGCACTCTGTCTGTCTGGGAGTTGGGGGGGTTGAGTGTGTTACAGAGCACATTACTCGTGGTCCATCTGTTTCTGCACGCGCCAAACGCCCCCCCAACCCCAGCCTTCCTTTCCATCTCAGACTAAAGGATTACCATCAAGCGCTAGTCTGGGTCTAATCTCCTTTTGAGCCTGCCTGAACAGCTCTCTCCTTCTCTTTCTCCCGGTCCTCCTCCTGAAGACGGGCCTGCAGTTTCACACAGATGCTGGTGTCGCCGCTCCGCACCGCCTGAAGGAAGAGGTCCGTGTGGTCCTTCAGCCGGTCCAGGTCGGTCTGGGTGCGTCGGTTCTGTCGGAGGAGCTCCTTGGTGCGCAGCGTGATGTCCAGCAGGCCGGACTTGCTCAGGATGTTGTAGGTGTTGCAGAAGCGCTTCCTCTTTGTATCGGCTTCACTGTCGCTTAAGTTACAGTCTCCTGCAGAGATGTTCTCCTGGGTCTGAGGACCACCAGGGTCTTTGGAGCTGGCGGTGTGAGAGAACGACAGGGGGGTCATGAGCTCCGTCTGACTCAGAGCGGATGAAGGCCTCTCCCTGGCTGGACTGCTGCTGCTGCTGCTTTCTGTTGTGGGGACGGACAGTCGCCTCTGCAGCAGAGGAGACATGGTGCTGGGAGGAGGTGGAAGACTCAGAGTGGCAGAACCAGAGCTAACAGCACCACCACTCACACTTTTCTGCTGCTTCTCTCTCTGACAGTGTTCCCGATGGCTGGAGGTCAAAGTGCTACATCTCTCTGACCCTGAAGAAGAAGAAAAAGAAGAAGAAGAAGCAGGAGAAGAAGAAGAAGAAGGAGATGAAGAAGACGAGGTGAAAGACGATGAAGAAGCAGTTCCTCTTCCAGAGGAACTAGAGCTGTCCCCAGGATGTGGTGCAATCTTGGGGTAGGATTTCAGGATTGGAAGATACTTCTTGGGGCGTCTGTGTCTTGAGGTGGAATCTTTGGAGGAAGGGGAAGCTTGACGAGAGACCACCGGCTGGAGAAAGACCACCTGAGGCTGCTGAACCACCTCCACTGTGGGACTGAACCCCCACGGCTTCAGAGCAGGAGGATTATCTCCAGACTGAAATGGCAAAATGAAGAGCTTTGAGAGTCAGAACAGCGCCAGTCTTGCCATGGATACATAGCAGCTTTTTCTCCCCTCTTTTGAATATTCATGAGACAAATGTCACCATTAGCAGAGACTCCAGTCTGCAGCGGAGTTACAGGCATTTTACTGTTAAACCACAGAATTACGTTGCAAAATCACCAAATTAAGTTCCCGTTCGCTTCTCTTCTTTCCTAAGTAGCTCTCTTCTCTTGCTCACATGCATCACAGACCAATTTCACCGAATAAATATTCCTGTATAGCGGAGTCACCTGATCACGACCATCTAGAGGAGTCAGATGATGTGCCCTGACATTCATTCAGAAACACTGCACACACAGGTTTAACCAATCACTGTCCCAGATTTGTTTATTTCTACAAATATATACTACTAAAAAGTAACTTGGCTCAAGGATTTTAGTGAGAGCTGAAGTAACAGCACCAGCCCCTAAATGGCAAGAACTAAGAATAATATATATTTTAAAGAGTTTTGTTAACTGGGCTTTTATTTACAGCCACAAAAGAGATGCTTTTGCTTATTAAATGGTCAGAAATAACAGGAAAAAAATCACTGCAGACTCATTGCTCTTACTGCATGCAGACTGATCTTACTGCTGTGTGTATTCACCTCCCATAAAGGTCCCCGTTCTGAGCAGAAAAAAAAAGGCTTTGAAGTTAGAATTACATTTTAGAGAAGCAGAACTGTAAACAGTGTTTTATGATAAAAACCATGTTGATACTAGGCCATTCCATTTTACTAACAAAAATTAAAACATTTAGAGGGTTTAATTCAATGGCACACAGCTGATCCACTCGCCAAACTATATGTGATCAAAATCTTTAAAACTTAAATAATCCAGTGCAGAAGTGTAAATAATGATCAAATTTAAGACAATTTGAGTTTTCTACAATAATTTAGCATGTGTGCTGCTGCTGAGACTAAATGTTTATGGCATTTATTCTCAGCCCTGTGTCAATGGTCAGTCTTTTTTTGGTGAAACATTCCAGGCAGTTTTGACTCGACTGCCACATACGAGTTAAACAGGAACCGTAAAACTGGACCACAGCTTTCCTGTTGTGACCTGCCTGAAGCGACAGAGTAGACAGCAGAACCTCTGAGGGGGAGCAGAGGGCTGAGCCTTCCACACACATAATTTCATACAAATTACAGTTCTCCTGTGTTACCTGTTTGAGCAGAACGTTGTTCATGATGATCATGGGGGAGAGATTGGAGTAGGAGCCTCCCACCACAGCCAGCTGAGAAGGCTGGGGCCCTGAGCCAGACGTCTGTGGCCCCTGCTGCTGCTGCTGCTGCTGCTGAACATGGTGGGGTGAATCCTCAGAGTCTGTGGTGTCCATCACGCTCATGTGCTCCGAGCTTGCATCTACAGCACAGACAGAAGAGCGACAGAGGCTTTAATTAAGTGATACCTCATAATCGAAGCGCATAAAGCTGTGGTGAGAGTGTGGTCGAACCTGAGAATCCAGAGTCTCTCTCTGACTCGGTGCGAGAGTCTCCAGACTTCATGACGCGTGGCCTGTTCAACACCCTCGAGTGGATCTCTGCCTTCCTCTTGGTGCTCATCTTCTGTTCTGCTGCACTGACGATGTCCTCGGCCCACGAAGCTAAATCAACACATCAAAGGCTACAGCTGGGAATTCAACAGCGCTCAGACCCTCTTTTCACATTGGCAACAGAATACAGAGCTGCATACTGATATACTCATTTAGAGAACTGATACTGTGGTATCAAATTGATACCGAAAAATGGGAAGTTACTTGTTTTCTGTGGCACTAAAGTTACCAAAAGTACTGCAGCTGTCACAGGTAGCTTTCTGGAGATTGTCATTTCTTCTAAATGACTATTGCAAGTGAAAGTGGAACCGTAAGTCCACCGTAACTTATGGGGGAAAAACTCAAAGGTTTTGAACAGAGAAGTTTAGTGTAAAAGTTAGAACCAGTGGAAAGAAACTCCTCCAACTTATTCAAGATGCCCAAAGACAAACATTCAGTTCTGTAGACAGAATTCAAGCTGAGAGTTTCATTTTTTGCTTTATATTAACAACATGTCGTGAAAATGTTCAAATTACTGTTACTATGTGAGAACATCTGTTGTGGCAACAACAGCAGCAAATTTTGCACGTTTAGGCGAACGAAGCAGTAGACCTGGACCTTTAAACCTTTTCAAAAATTCACACAAAAGTCCTCACAGGGAAGCTGGACAAGTGAGTTTGATAAAACAGTATTGTTTGTTTTAAAGACTTAAAGCTACATTCCACTGTTTTTGGAAATGTTAATACTTTGTCATTTATTAACTGCACCTAGACTATTATTCACATAATTTTTTATATACCAGCTGCTGGACACTGCAGTAGAATTGTTATGCCACCTTTAAAAGTTAATGTTTTTTTTTTTTTTTAAATAGTTTTTTGGCACTATACTGTTGAAAGTAGCAGTAATCCCATTTTTCAGCTTAAGGCACAATCCCAAGATTTTTATTAAGTTTGATTTAGTTAATCTACAACGATATTCATTTTCTTGTTCATTTTTTTTTTCCTCTGTGGTATTTAAGTCGAGAAGCACAGTATTTATGTAGTACTGGTACTAACTACCAAATTTAAGGTACTGTGACAAGTGTGTGACAGTGTGAAAGTGTATGAGAGCTATTTTAATACTGTGATATCAATGATAATGTCCTCCTTGTCTGGCTCCTTTACAGTTTATCTGCCTTTGCTTGTTAGAGCTGCAAGGATATGTATACTAACCAATTAGTTGTCAACAATTAAATTAATCTGCAAATATTTTGATATTTAATTAACTAGTGATTAAAAAGTTTACATTTTGTGATTCAAGCTCCCTAAATTTAAAGATTTTCTAAACTGACTATATTTGAGTTGTGGATAAAACAAGTATTTTGAGGATTTCATTCACAGAATAACATTCTTTTATAAACATTTTTTGATATTTTAGTCCAAACAACGGATCAATTAATCAGAAAAAGTAATTGAAAGATTAATCAACACTGAAAAAAAATCTTCCCTAGTTGAAATACATTCTTTTCATTGCTATGTTTTTTTTCTGTGGTGTCAAATTGGCATGAGAATTGTGTAATTTCATACCAAATTTGTAGTACTGTGACATCCCTAGCTACATACAATGATGTGGAAGTGTATGAGAGTTATTTGAACACTCTTATATAAACAATAGCTTCTTTGTTGTTTGCCTGTTTTACAAACTATCTGCCCTCACAAAACAATTACAAGTAAACAATGAAAGCCTAGCTTATAAGAAAAGCCTGGCCGCTTTATCATTATTTGCTGATTTTAATTGGCTGATAACGGGCCAATCACAGATATAGTGGTATCAGCTATGTGGTATATGATATGCGCCGATATGACTTTTTTTTTTTTTTTTTTTTTAACAAAACAGAAGGCAGAAAAACATGGTTGGGGTAACTCAGAAATCACATAGTTTGTCTAGCAGAGCGACTCTGTTGTCTATAATAGTTTCAGCACTGCCTGCAGCACAAAATTTAACATTCAAATAAATTCTATCAATTCCTTTTAACATAGGGTAATAAATATTTCTCATCATGAAACAACCAAGCATGGACTATACTTGAAATGATAATTGGTAGATGGCACAAGCCATTGACGAGTGTGGCGGACATGTCAAAGCAGAGCATCGTGTGACAGGCTGTCCATCATACCATGCTGTCTGAAACTATTTCTTTGACAATAAATGGTGGAGTTGTGGACATTTCAGTGCCAAGCTGCAGCCCTGACTGACATGCCACAGCGTCCAGCATGCCAGCAGCTCATTCTCATCTTTCATTGTCATCTGTGTCATAGTGGTATTTGAGTAAAGCTGCATTACAAAATTGCCTTTTATAATCACCGGTCAAAGAAGCATCTGTGTTCTGGTCACGCTATTTGACTACTGTCCTTTAAGGCAACATCTGATCAGGGTGTGGATTAACTTGGTAGGTGAGAATTCATCACCAGGGGAACAGCTCAGAAACTGTGTGCACATTTGGCTAAATTTTACCCTTTACTAACAATAATAACAGAAATTAGTAGTGAAGGAGCATCCTTTTGAGTGCCTAATTCAACTGATCAGTATGAAAACCGGAGTGGTATTATCATATAGTTTATTCAACAGAGCAGGCTTGACTATTTTTACACTACTGTCTGCAGCGCATGTAATAGAGCAGGTCATACATTTTCTGCAGCATCGTCTTCCTGATCAGGTGTACCATACTGTGACTGATATACTGTTGGGAAGTTTTTTTTTAACAATGGCCCCATCATTTTCTCTTTTAAGTGCATCTCTAACATACAGTAAAAATGAAGAATGTCCTAATATTTCACTCCCTAAAATGAAAACTGGCCTTAACTCTTAGTAGCACTTGATTGGCCTTGATTTTATTTCCCAATATACAACGTCTCCACCCTGCTATAGATTTGTATTATTAACCTAAGTGAAGGTAAACAACATAAAACTTAGCCAAAATCTGAAGTTAGCTACACAAGTTAATCCAGTTAGTAGCTTGATAAGGCTAACGGACATGTTCGCCACCAAAAACGTACTTTAGCTTGACATGAAAAGGTAGGTAATGAAGGTGAGTAAAGTTAAGTCTCACATTTGGGCTAATTGGGCAAAAATAACTTTAAAAAGGCACACAAAAAAGAAAAACAGGCGAATAAACAATGTACTTAGGATCCGGTTAGCCGTCGCTGGCTAACGTTAGCTCGACAACAGCCAAAAGAGAAGCTACTGTTACAGCGTCAAGTACACAGTATGTACAAAATCAGAACAAAATTGGCAGAAAGCGGAACAAAATAACGCACGTACTTTCTTTCCGGTGCTGTTCCGACGACAGTTCTCAAAGCTGGCCGATATGAGCTCGCATCCGGGTCGAGTTTTTACGGCTGCGTTTGACTTGTTCCTTCGGTGTGGCCGTTGCTACTGCGCCGCCGAGAACTCGGTGTTCCACGGTACTGTACACGAGACCGCCCGCCCCTCCCCTGGCCGCTCGGTCACATGCGGAGCACGGTGGCAGCAGCCGTAAACGACAGCGCTTTAACCGTCCTCTGAGGCTTCCAAAACGGAAAGTGGGTTATCTATGGTCCGTGGGCGTCCCTCAGCTCACCTACCGGCCATTGTTCACGGACAAAAATCTGCAAGAAGCGGAGAAATTCGTTATAGCCGTTGTACCATATTTGGAAGTTAGGGGCGTGATTTCCTCCGGAGTATCAGCCACGTCACATTCCTCACGTCGCTACGCCCGCCCACCTGACCGCCTTCCTGGCTCCTGATTGGATGGAGGCGCCAGCAGCTAAAAAACGTGACTACTGCCAAATGTGTGGCAAGTTGAGGACATCGTGTTTGTGCGCGGTGCAGTCGGAGGTGTACTGTACGACAGACATCTCAAATGTACCGCCGGGAAATCCAGTGACGTGAGGCCTCTTGGTACATTACATAACAGCATGGTTGGCCTGCAGCTCACCCGAGCACAGCGAGTCTGGTCTGCTGCATGTTTAAAGAAGTAAATAAAACGCTGGCACTCGGTACAAAACGTCCTCACATGCTTCACAGTCATGCTGCATGGAGCTGTACATCCACCCTCGCTGCTCCTGTCCCTGCTGAGAATGAGGTGGCAGGTTGGTGGTGAAAGTGTGCACACGGAGAGAAACCACAAAGTACAGTAAGAGGAGCATGACAGGCCCTGAGAAACATTGCCGTATCTGCTTACACACATTTGAAAAACATCACACCACAAAAATATTTGCAAAACTAGTATCAATTCACAAGTTTGTCTGGGGAGCTTGATCATCCTGTTTGGTGAAATACTATATGAAGAAGCTTTGCGGTTAAATCTAACCACACCTTACACATGGGTGTGGATCTTGTTTGATCACCGGGGGCAGGATGTGTAATTGTATCACCTTAGAGTAAGTGGATTACTTATAAGCTTAACAGTGAGGTACTTTGAAACTATCAGTTTAAATTTACTACATTAAAATACAGGCCCGACAGTATCAACTCAATGTAATAGAATCATTTTCATATCTAGCTTTATTTTCAGTGACAGACTCAAACTTTCTTTGCATGGAGGATACCACATTTCCAGAGAGATGTTCTGCCTTTCTTCTGAGACAGTTTTTTTAGTTGCTGTTTGATGGAGAGGTTGTGCTGCTCTTCATTTCTCTTTAAAACACCCCAAACTTGATTCAAGTCATTCAACATAGTTGTCCAAGTCACTGTTTTCACCTCATTCTTCTATAGAAAGTCTTGTGTGGTTTAGTGTTTTGGATGGTTATCATGCTTGAATGTTCCTCTACTTCAAACTTCTGCAGACTGAGCAATCTTGTCAGCCAGTATTGTTGGTATATCCATCCATCCATTCATCCATCCATTCATCCATCCATCCATCGTCTTCCGCTTAGCCTGGGCCAGGTCGCGGAGGCAGCATAAGAAGCAGATCATTCCAGACGTCCCTCCCCCCAGCAACACTTTCCAGCTCTTCCTGGGGGATCCCGAGGTGGTCCCAGGCCAGATGAGATATATAATCCCTCCAGCGAGTTCTGGGTCTGCCCCGGGGTCTCCTCCCAGGCGGACATGTTCGGAAAACCTCCAAAGGAAGTCTCCCAGAGGCATCTGAATCAGATGTCCAAACCACCTCAACTGGCTCCTTTTGACATGAAGGAGCAGCAGCTCTACTCCGAGCTCCCTGCAGATGTCCGAGCTTCTCACCGTATCTCTAAGGCTGAGCCCAGCCACCCTGCGTGAGGAAGCTTATTTCGGCTGCTTGTATCCGCGATCGCGTTCTTTCGGTCACTACCCAGAGCTCATGACCATAGGTGAGGGTTGGAACGTAGATGGACTGGTAAATCAAGAGCTCCCTCTTCACCATGACGGTTCGGTACAACGCCCGCATTACTGCTGCCGTCGCATCAGTCCACCTGTCCATCTCATGCTCCATTTTACCATCACTCGTGAACAAAATCTCAAGATAATTGAACTCCTTCGCTTGGGGAAGCAACTCATAATTCATGGTGCCATCTATACATGTCATCTCCCAGAAACTTTTTGCACTTCTACAGCTCCATATCATCACACTTCTACCTCTGTGCTTCACTGTTAGGACTATTTATTCACTGTGGTAATCTTGGTCGGGTTCACACCAATCTGAGCCACGCAAATTTTTCGTTGTCCCATCTGACCAAATTATTTGTTCCAAACATTCATCAGGCTTCTTTTCATGTATTTTAGTAAAGTTTTATCTTGCAGTTTTGTGCCAGAGCAAGCAAGTGTTTTTGCACGCAGTCCAGAGAGGTTGATGTTGTCTTTCAAACCATCTGAGCTTCACAAAAACTCTGAATTCCAATGATAACCGCTGTGCCAAATCCAAATCACTTCCTCGTCTGTTTTTAGAGCTAGATTGTGAAAGCAGTTCACTGTCCGTGGTGTCATTTTAGGAGGACGGCCACTGCAGCACAGATAAGTAGTATGGTTCGTCTATGCCTCATTATTATTGCTGCTACAGTGGTTTTAGTTTGCTCACTGACCATTCTGTATCTTTCTCCATCTTTTTGAAATCTCACAGATTTTTTAATTTTTTTGGCAATTCTTCTCAATGTGGAGCCAAGATGCAGACATGCAGATAAACAAAATGAAGAAAGTTCTGGTGTTCACAGCTCATGTTCTAATCTTGTTCATGCAGTTAGGCTGATTGGAAATCAAAGGTGTTCTCAGTTTTGTTTCAATGATCAAGTTCCAAAGCGTATTCCGTTTTGTTGCATTGAGTTTCAACTTTGAGGCCTAAATTTTCAATGCAGTCTTTCTAAAGTTTTCGTTTTTGATTGTTCGTAAGAAGAAATACTCATTTTCTAAACATTGTGATGTACTGCTGCATCCCCTATAAAATCTCTGCCTACGCCTCTATCATCCCACATGTGTCTGTGAATACATTACAAATCAGTGACTAACAGTAACCGCTTGTCGCTGCTTTTAGCTGCAGAGCCTGGTCAGATGAAGAGTTCACGCTGTCCTCACACGGTGCTGACCACAATGATCTACAAATGCAAATGCAGGAAAGACAGCGGTCCCTTGTATTTGGAGTGAATTTTATTTCATGAGCTTATCACTCCTCATGATTAGGCAGAGCATTCATCAAAAGGCCCTGCTATAAAAATAACAACTTATATACAAACAGTCACACAGATGACATATTTCCTTCATCGGAATAGAACTGGTGTCATAGCAATGTAAACATTGAGTGGGGAAAACTCTGGCCTCCATGTGAATGTTACCATTAATCTGACAGTTAATCAGTGAACACTTAAGAATAGATGGAGGCGTTAATCCTTTCCCCTGGCAACTGAAAAGCTGAAGCATTCCATTATCTCTATGGCCACTCCGTATCTGTTATGTATGTGTGTTTTTAACACCTCACGCTAGAACAGCTAGGTTTAAAAATAAAACTGGCATTGGTTTTGGTTAGTGAAAAATTGCGTTCAAGGCCAGAAGGTGTCTGCGGATATACAGACAAGTGACAAATTAAAGTAAATACCTGAACCCTTGACCCCCACAGTGAGGGGATCTGGTGGCTCTGTGGGGGGCATAGTTTGGGTCAACTTGTTCCCTGCAAATCAATACAAAGTCGTTTTGAGTGATCACGTTTATCCTGTGATGGAATATTTCAGTCTCATCAACGCACAGGACATAAGGGGTCACTGAATGGTTCGATTTAAATGATGGCCGTCATGTGCTGTGTTGCTATGTTTGTGGAGCTTCTGGTCAATCTTGGAAACTTCAGTAAAAAGCAAATCCAGCTGCTTTTGTACTGAGGCTCCTTGGATTCATATGCTGTGGCCTTCACAGTCATATGTTAGACAGCTCTCCACTACCACCACCAAAACACCAGATGAGTCCTTATTTTTTTTTAGAGAATGGTGTTCATTCCTCCAGTAGAGTTCCACAGACATGGACAATTAATGGCAAGAAGCACTTGATGCTATTCTGGCAGCACTTTATATTAGTTTTTCCTTTAATTTGTCATTCATCTGTATATTGCTTTGATAATCAATCAAAAAAGAAAAGAATGTCAAGGAGAAGATAGGACGTGTTGATGGATGTGGATTGATGTGCAGACAGGATGAACAGTCAGATATGATCAGTGCATATGTGTTGAATCTCCAAAGTCCCTCCTTTACATTCAGTGACGATTTATCTTGTTTTGAGGGGACTGGCACCTGAAAAGACAAAAATAAACTGTTAGAGGAATGTCTATGAATCACAGCTGTCTCCAGCACTTTTCTCAACCCAGTTCAGCTGCAGAGCATTCGGTGTTAATTAACAACAGTTTTTTATGAAAAACCATTCAACCTGAAACATATAAACAGACCTGAATCGAAACCTGAAATTGCAAAAATGAGAGACTGTCATGGCAATTCTGACAACCTGTTTAATTTGATTCATATAGAACCTTTCATGCAAACATTGCACATTGTAAAAAAAAAAAAAAACATCTCAAAAAATTAGGTAAAGATCTGGCTGCAATGCATGAAAAACACCTTAAAAATAATGGAAGACTGTAAAATTGTCTAAAAAATAAATAATGGGGGAAAAAAAAGCAGCATATATTGTTAAAACAAATAGTAAAAACAGTGTGATTTTACAATCAAATGTTATTTTTTTTAAATGCTGGCAATTCTTTATCTTTTATTAGATAAATAAATCTAAAGATTTCACTTTTGCAATATTTCTAAGATGAAAGAAGAATCTTTTAATTGCATGAGAGGTCACTTAGATCAGATCAAAAAGGTATGTTTTACATTTTAAAGTGCTTGTATAACATCTCTCAGCAGAACTAGAAAATCTTGATTTGCATCTTTAACTTTCTTTTTCTGCATCTGTAGAGCCATGATCCCTTCTTTATCTCTATTTTAATTTTTGTGGCGTTTGAGAATATCATTCACATTACGAGGGAGCTCACTAACACGGTGCTTCCTAAATCTGTAACCCAGTTGAAAGCTGCACAACAGTTATGAGAGCAACTGATGTGATAAATGCAGTCTCAGCACTGCAGATCTCCACCCACATGACCAGCCTGACATGTACACGGATGAGTTACAAAACAGGTCAACAGTGCAAAGGTCCCGGGGCCACAAAGGTCACAGGTTTCCTAAGATGGAGCCTCTACTTGAAGTGACTTTTCACATTCCCACAACAGAGGGAAAACTGTCCTCCTGAACGACCAAACTAAGAGTCTAAACGTTCAGTTTGAATGAAGCCACCATGACGGCATCAAAAGGAGTGTTTATCCCCCTCAGCTTCTAAATGCAATTCTGAATCTGATGGAAGAAATTAAGACTGTGAGGTCCCTACACCACTAAATATAGGGTGGTCCTGCGGCCCGAAGCTTTTGTTTATGAATAAGTAGGAGTCAAAGTGCAGCATTAACATTGTCTGACCAGCAAACAGCCACAACAACAAGACCACACATGTTCCTGAAATAGTTTTGTTGGGAAACCTGCAGACCACCACCTAACTCGACCTTCCCGCACAGTAACCTCCAGTCCAGAGTGCAGCTTTTAGTAGAACTGATTGAGAACATGGATTTCTTTCTGAGACTGTTCAAGCTGTTGTTCCAACTACACTCTATAAAATCATTAAAGAGATCTATTACCATCATTTAATTAACCCCTTGATGCCTGAATTTATTTACAATTAAATTTTAAGAAAAACTTTTGCGTGTTTTTGCTTTCCAGCTGATGCTAAAATAAATGGAGATTGTTAATTTGTCTATTACACATAGAACAGATATATGATAATAATAACAGATATATAATAATTAGGTCCCACTCCGACTGGTCCTATGAGAAATCAGTGCTTGCAAAAGGTTCCGAGGTACGTATTGAATATGCACAAGCTGGCACTGGGGGACTGGATACGCTAGCTCGGCTGCAGTCTGAATGAAAGCGGTATGTTGCGAATTTGCGACAATAGGCGTCAAGGGGTTAAATACACAATTGTAAGTAGGGATGTCCCGATCAAGTTCGTTTGTCTCCAATTCAACTTAAGTCTGCCGATGCCATTTTCCTACATAATGCTCACACTTCAGATGTATTAAATGAATTCAAATCAATCGAACGTAAGGGGTTGGCAACTGAATAACTTTGCAATGCAATGCAAAACATTTCTGCCTCCAAGATGTTCAGAAATCTTGTTGTAAAGCTAGATAGAGTGTACTGTGGCTACACAAACTCCAAAAGACAGTAAAAAAAAAAAAAAACAAACCCTGCATTCTCTATATTCGTGTCAGGAAATGTACTGTGGGTCAGATGTATTACCTGGTTGTTCCACCAGGTGAAGTCTCGTATTGTTTAATCCTTTAGCAACCAGAGGAGGCATGATTTGGGCTAAGGGTTCTTCATGTTGGCAAGCAGAGAGCATTATGGGAGATTAGCTAGCAAACGGGCACCATGACAAAGGCTCTTGTGACATTTAATGTCCTCTGGCTAGCATGCATTATTTATGGAGTTCTAGTTGATTAGTTGCTGAAGATATAATGATTTTAAAAAATGCTGTTCTGATCTTTGACATCAGTTTGGGACTTGCATTCCTGCAAAATTAAAACATGTTTTGAATCAAATTTATTGATTAAGATAAACATTAAAAGACCCAAACTTCATGTTGATAGGTTGGGTTGACATATTAATCTTGCATCAGCTTTCTATTGTGTGTGATTTAAACTTAAACGTCCACTTTAGTTGTTTGAAGATTAAATTCAAGTTAAGTTAACTTAATGAAATTGGCTTTCGAGCTTCATTTTTCTTCATTTTAGGTTCACTTTCAGTTCAATTTAACAAATCTGGACAATTTTAGACGGTTAGGACAGACAATTAAAATGTCTTTGACTGCATAGGGAAAGCTAGTCCCCTTAACTCTACACAGGTTGTTGGTTGAACATAATTTCATTAGAAGTTTTCATAACTCCAAAACACTGTTATTTTTTGCTGTGAAGCTCAGACATGTTTTTTTGTTGTTTTTTTAGAGTGTAGCAGAGGAGGCGGTGAAGCCCTGCAGCAGATGTTTTAAACAGTCGACCTACTTTCCACCAGATAACTCACAGTTCCACTTCATTGTTCCTTGTTCTGTGAAGGAAAGTGTTTTGTGACTGAGGCAACACTGACACTTCAAATAATGATAACCACTGAGTGATCACTGAATGCTTGAAGGACAGGCGCACATTTATTCAACCCAAAGTACATTTTAAAACTCATTTATCGCAGAAATTGTTCCTGTCTGTGAAGGAATCCATCCACAAAGTGATTTCCTGCTCAGCTGAAGCTAACTTCATCTTTCAACACTCTCAATTAGACAAATCAAAACACATTTCCTCTGATGTTTCTCTTTTTTTAGTGCTAAATTCTCTCCTTGTGTTTCCACAGTGTTCCTTCGCTGACTTGGAGGTGGAGACATGGTGTTAAAATTAATTTCTTTTTTTGGACTAATGAGGCTTTGACTCTGGAAGACATCCAGGTGATGTGACTAAGTGAGAGCTCACACTACATTTCCACATCTCAGTAGTTATTAGCGCTGGCTAAATGTCACAGTGCACTAAGAACAGAACTGTAAAAGATGTCCTTTATGAGCACTGATTAAAAAACTCTTCACATAGAAGTAGGAGATGATAAGACATGAAGATTAGATTTAAAAGGCTGAATCTGTCAAGTGGTTTAGTATTAACTGTAGCAGAGGCATCGGTCGTGGTGTTTACCTGGATGATAAACAACCACTTTAAAAAAAAATAAAATCACACCTTTTCCACCAGTAACAAATACTTCATACAAATTTTTTACAGTGTAACACTCATGCTGGGAATGACCTCATCTCCGTTTGTAAAATGACCCTTTAGGAGAACCACTTCTCAACCCTCTGACCTACAAGCAGTGCCTGGATGCTTTTCATTCCTGTCACATTTTTCCCCGCCGTGGTTCATTTTCCACAGCAGTATAAAGTTCTGCACCTCTATGGAAACAGAAAGAGAACTCAGAAATGTATTTTGTGCAGGATGACACTGTCATAAAGCCACACATCATTAAAAAATAGTCAAATTAGTGTTGATTTTTTTGTTTTTTTGAAATATAACAAAACTACACTGCTCATCAGATGTAGAAAGATGTTTCACCATGCTCAATATATCTTCCAACAACTTGCACTCTTCTGTATGCCATTTCTGAAACTGATCAAGTACAGTGATGGAAAAAGGTTTTCGGACACCCCATACATTTGCATGTATATTGCATTCAAAATCACTCCTAGGTGCACTCTTCAAGTGCAGTTTCTTTTAGTACAATCACAGCCATAATACTAAACAAATCCTAAAAATGGCATTAAAAACTTAAAATTGATTGGTTCTATAAAATAAGAAATTTTGAGTATTTGGTCATTTTGGTAGAATTTGGTTTTGTTAGTTTTTCTTGTAAACAATAAACTAAAAAAATGTCTAATGCAGTCACACCTTTTGAAACACACAAAAAAGGTTTTTCCACAAATATTTCATGATAATATTTGAGATTGTGTAAAATTTTAACTTTTTTCCACCCCTGTATGTTTTATTTTTCTCTGGGTCTCTTTTGTTGCCTCTCTTTGAGAACACTGCCTGCAGTTCACTAGAAAACTCTGAATTTTTAGTTGTTGGTCAAAGCTGAGACACTATTTTTTAACGTAGTTTCTTTTAACTTCAATGGTCCATTAATGCTCAAGGTCACATCTTTAGCCTTCAGATTCTCCTCAGCAGAAGGCATGACCTCATCATCTCTCTGAAAACGCCACAGGTGGGATTCGGTTTGGGAAACAGAAGTCAGATGGTGCAGGTCGGGTTAGTAAAGTTCACGAGGTTCAAACGGTTCAAAGCCACATTTAGCTGCTTCAGCCACCTGATGCTGTGTGGAGCAACAGCAGCAGCTCCAAACTTTCCTCTTCTTGTTTCTTTGATTGCTTTAAACATTTCAGTTTTTGTGGACACTGATATAAGGCGTTATAGTAAACAGTGATGCCCCAAAATGGGAATGCTGCCCCTTGTTTCCATGTGAGCCTGAGAACTTTATGAAGTACCCTCGTAGCTCAGGTTCAGAAGTACAAAATGCTGTCTACACGAAGCAAAACAAAGACCGATTCATGCTTCCATTGCTGTTATTGCTCACATGTCAATTGTCAGAGCCTTTAGTGGTGAACAAGAGTCAGCATGGACTTTCTGACCAGTCTGCAGCTCCATATACAGCGATCTCACATCAAGCTCAGAAAGAACAACTTATTAATTGCAAAAATAAACATTTATGATGTGGACATTATTTAAATTTTCGGCCTTTTTTTACCGTCAACATGTAAATTAATATTTTTTGTCTTTGATTTTAGTAGGGAATTTCCATGAAAAAATGGGGAAAAAAATGGGGAAAATATGTATAATGACAATTTTAAAAATAGTGACCATTTAAAAAAATCCTTAATATACATATTTTTTTCAAATAATAGCAAATAACTGTAAAATATTGATTTTATTTTGCCGATTTAGATACAGCAAAAAAGATATTTTTACAGTTAACATGTAAATTAATAATTGTTTGTCGTAGCTGTAAATGTGATTTTACTAGTTTTTATATATTAGATTTAAAAAATTGAAATGATTTATAAGTTTAAAAATTATTATTAAGCATAATTTTTCTTTCAAATAACAAAATATCTCTACAATAACAATACTTTTTGCTGATAAAAATACAAAAAATAATAAATAAAATCAAAAAATGTAATCTTACTGTCAAATTTAAATTTATTTATTTAATATTATTTACAGTTTTATCTTGTTTTTTGGCAAATTTAGTATCATTTATTTTTCTCTGTGATTTTACTAGCTATTATTTTTAATAAAACAAAACAGGGAAAAGCTGTAAAAGAACAGTAAATTGTGAAAAAAAGAAGCTTAAAAACTATTTTCAAAAAAGCACAGAGCAAAATATGACAAAGTGCATGAGTAGTTCCTTTTTTTCCTGATCGATTATCTCTAACCAGGGATCCTGACCCACCTAGAGCTCCATGCACAGCAAGCTCAGATGCTCAGAAACAGTAGCTCCTCTGGGAAATCAGACTGCACAGGTCAACCTTCGTCCCTCATGTGCATGCTATACCTTGTATTTATTCATCGAGGACTGTGCAGAAAAACACTAATCTATAGGAGAAGAGACTAGCTACTAGCTTATTTCTATCTGGCCAGGTAGATCCAGCAGTAAATATACAAGACAACTGCAAATGCAAGGGACACTATTGGTCCTTGGGCCTCCATGATTCTGATTCTTTAGACCATTTTTATTAACCACTGATATACCAGAAACACCTCACAACACCTGCTGTTTCGCAGATGCTCTCACCCAGTCATCTAAATTGTGAAAATCTCTTAGATTCTGCCCATTTTTCCTGCTTCCAACACACCAACATCAATAACTGAGTGTTCGCTCGCTGCCTGATGAATTCCACCCACTGTCAAGAGCCGTTATAATGATATGTGAATCATTTTATTTTCAGTCTAAACCTTTAGACCTGCAGTCTTCTCTTGAAACCACCAGCAGCCTTGAATTATCGGGCCACAAATTCACCATGACCTCACAAAAGCACGAGATGATCAGAAGTGTTTTTGGATTGAACTACAGCTATGATGTTGTTTAATCTCCTCTGTCCTTGGTAGTCTGACACAGTGGAGGAAACACTGATAAATGCAGCTGTAAACGTCCAAACATCTTCCAGCAGTGCGTCTGAGCGCCACAGGGGAGTAATCAGTGTCTTACTTTTCACAGTCACTCGCTGTCTTCTTGTGTTTCCGCCTCCGAGGTCTGTTCTTGATAGACTCTGTGATGCTGTGGAGGAAGAGCAAAGTGCAGTAAACACACTGGTATGTTCAAATCTGACAGATAAAATGCTCATTTCCTAACCTTTTATGACTTTGAAGTGGCTGCCGTTCTCTGAAAACAGGAAAATGTCTTAGCTATTATAAAAATCTGTTTGCTTCTGGTGTTTGTTAGGAAGATGTTCAGTAATTTACCTGCATTCACATCTCTGATGTTCTACAAATGTGAGTTGGACAGGTTGTGCAGACGCCGGGGGGAGAATCCTCATCACCTGAGAGACAAACATCCAACCATCTGCTCAACAGTTTGCATCTGTCTTTTTGAGTTGTGACTACTTCTAATGAAACTATCAACAAAGAGATTTGAAAAACTTGAAATCCTAAAGTCAAGTTGGAGAAAAATTGAGTTGTCAAGTCAATTCTATTAATTTACTGCAACTTGAATGCTGTTTTAAATCAGTTAATGCACCAGTTTCCATTGAAATTACACATAATGTGTCAAAACATCAAAAAAATGGTTGAACTTCAAAGATTTATCCACATCCGTAAATTTGATTTTTTTTCTTACCTTGTAACCACCCTTTTAAATAATCTGAATTACTTTTTAAAGTATATATAGTGTAAAAACAAACCCGTTTTTAAAAAAAATAATAGTGAAAATCTGTAAGCAAAGGTGTGAGAAAAAAAATTTAAAAAGATGAAAGAGTGTAATGTTAAAAACAGTAACAATAATGGGAAATGTAAATTAATAATATTTTTAGCTGATTTAAATACAGTAAAATTATGTAATTTCAAAGTAATATGTTGTTAAAGAACAAGTTAGTGTTTGAAAAAATGCATTTTTATGATGTGTAGATTATTTACATTTTTGGCTTTTTTTTACAGTCAGGGTGTAAATTAATATTTTTTGACTTTGATTTTAGTTGGGATTTTCTGTAATTTCAAAAAATGGGAGAAATATGTTTAATAACAGTTTTAAAAAATAATCACCATTTTTTAAAAATCCTTGATATACAAATAATTTTTTTCAAATACCAGCAAACATCAGTAAAATACTGATTTTATTTTGCTGATTTAAATACTGTAAAAAAAGATACTTTTACTATTAAATTAATAATTGTTTGTCATAGTTGTAAATGTGATTTTACTAGTTATTATATATTAGATTTAACAAATTGAAATTATCCAACAGTATTTAAAATTATTATTCAAATAACAAAAATATCTCTACAATAACAGTATTTTTGCTGATTAAAATGCAAAAAAATAATAAATAAAATTTAAAAAAATGTAATCTTACTGTCAAATTTAAATTTATTTATTTAATATTATTTACAGTTTTGTCTTGTTTTTTTGTAATTTAATATAATTTATTTTTCTCTGTGATTTTACTGTCTATTATTTCTACATAACAAAACAGGGAAAAGCTGTAAAATAATAGTAAATTGTTTAAAATAAAAGAAGGTAAAAATTATTTTCAAAAAAGCATAGAGCAAAATATGACCAATAGTTCCTTCCTTTCTGATCCGTTATCTCCTGACCCACCTGCAGAGTGATGTTGCGTTCAAGCGTCGGATGACATTCCAGCTCCTCGTTGATGCAGCAACCGGAGCATCTCCACAGCGGCACACAGGCGGGTTTGTACAGGAACTCCACCTCCTCAGGAAAGTTTTGCTCCACGTCCACCAGCTGCTCCATCGGCCGACACTGGCTCTTCTCCAGAACCTCCTCGAACTTCATCACTGCAGGACAACGTTTGTCTTTATTGCACCAGGTGGAAAACTCAGAGGGGCGTGAAGAGGAGCATCGTCCTTACCTGTGTTACCTGTGGAGTTACCCTCCGGTGGAAGGTGAAGCATCTGTAAAAACAACAGAGATCAAACCTTCAGTGTTGCACACAATCCAGAAAACCCTGAAAAGCAACTAAATACATGTACATTTACTCAAATACAAAATTTAAGTACAACTTTGAGGTGCCTTTGCTTAATTTAAGTATTTCCATTTTCTGTTACTTCAAATTTCCATTTTCTGTTACTTCATTTTCTGTTTCTTCAACTCCTTTACATTTTATACTATACTTTGTACTCCATTACATTTATCTGACAGCTGTAGTTACTCTTAGGACAGATGTGCTGTTAGAGGCTCAGCACAGAAAATTCAAATTTTTAAACAAATTTATTTGTATATCATACATGGAGGCTATTCAAAATGCTTTACATGCAAATGATATACAAATAAATGAATGAATAAGTAAATAAATAAGAGTGAAATTAACTTTAGAATACAGAGCACATATATTCATACTGTAACTAAAGAAAAACAATGAGAAAAACAAAAGCATTCAAGTGATAAAGTATGAAATATAACAGAAAATAATTCAAAGTAAGTAAATAAAACAGTAGACAAGCATGATTCAAGGTTTTTTGCACTTTTAGAATAGTGCTGATTACCTAAAAGAAGGGAAGAAGAATTACTATTGTTGAATGGTTAGCCAATTCTTTAAAGAACAACTCCTTTACAGAACTTTATTTTGCCTTCAAGTAGAACATTCTGGAAACTAAAAACTAATTTCCTGCTGAAAACATCACTAGAACTTTGCAGAGCTTCCTCACAGTGTTTTTAAACAAACAAATTCTAGGTGAGAAGTAGATTTACTGCTGGAACGACACACAAAGGGCCTAAGACATTGAGTACTTGAGCATTTAATTAGTGATTTCCTCTTATTATTGAGCAATTATCTTGACTAACAAAGCTGCCGTTTTAAAAGGAAGGTTTAACTTAGTGGATAATACAACAAGAATTAAAATACACCAGAATAAAGCAGAGATTTTGAACATTTTTGGCTTCTTCTGGAAAGCAATGTGCAGTCATGGTCACATGTTTGGTGTCTGTGAGTTGTTAAAAGCTCCAACAAATAGTTATATTTCAGTAAATGTTCAAATGATCCAACATCTCAGCGACAATCACAGATCAGGGATTGGATTTCTTTGCTTTTCCTTCACTTTGCTCCACCAAATAGCATTTTTTCCATCAAAACACTCGTTTCATGTCTATAAAAGTTTAAATGACCCAACAGCTCAGCAAAAATGATAGACTCGTGTGTCAAAATGTTGATTTTCTTCTTTTCTCTCTCATTAACTGTGCTTGGAGCCTCAGATTTATCTTCTGTCCCTGAATATAAAACTGGATATAAAGTAGTTCTGACCACCAACAGTAGCACACTGATGCTTCACTATTAAAAATCTAACAATATATCACTCAGAGAGACCAAACCAGGACTTTTACTGCAATATTTGATTTTTCATGCACAACTTTTACTTGTACTTGAGTATTTTTTCTTAGTTTTGTTGGCATTTTTACTTAAATAAAGTATCTGAGTACTTCTTCCATCATTTATACCTTCACAGGTGAGAAAAAAAGATTACAGCACGTTTTACGATGTAAGTTTTCATCGTTGTCCCTAATTCAGTGGAAAAAAATATGTGCACACATTGGAGAAAATAAGTTTAAAAATATTTGTATTTGCATGTTTAATATTGGCACAAAATCGTGCATCTTTAATAAGAACAATTTTTTAATGGAAGAACAATGTTTGAAATGATGGGAAAGGTTTTAGTTGCAGTATTTTGAATGAGCAGCTGCAGAGCGCCCTCTAGTGGCAGATAACACCCAATGCACTCACTTCAATCCAGCACAAACAGTGATGCAGCTTTTAGGTTTCAGCTCACAACAAAAGCACTTTTGATTCCTCAATCGGTTGCAACACGAGAAGGTTTGTTATCACAAGAAGCAAAAACCTTCAAAGCATCCAAAGAATAACAGCAGAGAATAGCAGCGGCGTTCACTCCTGGGACTTTAGCACACAATAAACACAGTTAAAACAAAGGCGGCTCTCAAAAGTCTCATGAAACAGTGTGAAGTCTGTCAAGTTCTCAGCCTCAACTCAGCATCCAAATGCACAATGTTCCCAACAAATCGAGCGGAGCTGAGTTGATCTTGGCTCTGTTCTTGTGTTGAATATCAGCTCTCTGTTTCTGACTCCTCACCTCTCTGCTCACTCCTCTGATGGGAACTTTTTCTGCTTCAAAGCCTGAACAACAACAGTAGTTTATACTATCCTTGACTTTTTATATTTGCTGTTTGCTTATAGCATCATCTAACAAAGAAAGCAACCGCAAATAATCGATATTCAGCAAAAAATGTGCAAAGATGCATGAACAATACAGAACAATCTATAACTGTAACATATAATACTGTTAAATCTGAACCTTAATATCAAAATTTATCAGGTAAATTTGCAAATTTAATCCTATTTCTCTACTTTAAACCACTGCTGTTTTTATTCTGCCAACATAAAAACCATTGACTTGACTAGAATCTATAAACTATTGTTTTAGTAAGAAGTAAAAATATTAAAAAGACATGATCAGAATGAACATAAAAAACGTTATTTTTTTTGACTTTTAATAAAAATATATGGAAGATTTTTCCCATGGACTTCAAAAGTTCCTCAATTATACATTGACTCAGTGAGTAATTATCTCAGATTGTTAATTTTTTTTGGTGGCATTCATTTGACCTGTAGTTACCACAGTAGGAACTAAAACCACCTAAGATGATTTCTGGAAATTAACTAAAATAAAAATAAAATGTAGAATATTATTACAAAAAGCACATTTTAACAATAGTTGTTAGAAAAATTTTAAAAAACCATTTAACTCTGCTGCTCCTACATACATTCCGTTTTCTCAGTACTACAGATTAGCATATTCTGCTGCTAGTCTGTATTAAATTACTATAAAATAATATCATGCTGTGTTGTTCTTTGTGTTGCTGTGATTGTTTAGGTCCATTAATGTATGTGTGTGGCTGCAAGCAACATCTAAATGTTTCCAGCTCCTCTGGGGAATGTGGGAGCTGTTGCAAATCTCTGGTTATTTTGGGGTTTGAGGGCTGAAAAGTTTGGGAACTTCTAGAGATAACAGAGCAGAACAGAATTTACTGTGACCCTTAAACCATTAAAGACTGATTAGTATTCTTTGTACCATCCACTGTGTCAGATCTGCATCTTAAATAAAGTTCTCAGGTTACTGGAGTGGAGCAAAAAGTGCAATATTTCCCTGAACATAGCAGAAAGTCATAATACTCAGTTAAGGTACCACAAAATGAACTAAGTAAATGTGCTTTAGTTATTTTAAACCAGCACATGCAGCAAGGATTTCCATTCATGATCTATTATTGACCTATTTCACAATATTTCAAACAAAAAGTTGTCATTATTGGTAATCTCAGAGCCACCTTTATAGATTTTAGCCTGTTTTAAACTGACTGCAGCTTTCTGCGCTTTAAGAAATATTCAATTTAAAAAAACGTGACAGACAGAAAAATGAAATGAAATAAAAATGGTGGAATACTAGAACATTTGAAAACTGTACAAACTATATGAATAATGTCAAGCATCTGTAAAATATTTATATTTCTTTACAAAAATAGTATGAGAGTATATTTTATAACCGCATAATGTAAAATTATATTTACAAAAATACTCGCACATGTACTACAAATTTGGCTTGTTTTGTCTGGATTTTTTTTTTTGTTGTTATTGGCATTGTTACAGTCAACATGTAAATTAATCATTTTTTCTGTGATTTTAGAAGATATTATCTGTAGTTTAATAAAGCAGGGAACATCTATAAATTATTTTATATTGTGCAATTCTTAATAATCTTTTTTTTCTTCCAAATAATCAAATAATGGCAAATATTTGTAAAATATTGACACTTTTAGTGAATTTAAATACAGTAAATCAGTGTCATTTTACAGTCACACATTGTATTATGGCAAATTTATATTTCTGATGTAGACGTTATTTACAATTTTGGCCTGTCACATTTACGTTGTTGTTGTTTTTTTTACATCCAACATGTAAATTTATACTGTTTTCCTGTGATTCATATACTTTTTTTTTGTTAAATAATAACGAATAATTATTTTATCACATATCATAGCTCTTGTTTAGATTTCCACTGCTGCTGTCAGGTTCAGTTTGTTGCTGTGAATCTCAGTCTTGAGGAGGACCAGCAGCTGCTGTTAGAGTCAACATGAACATGGAGACTGAAGCTCTGCATGCAGATGTTGAACAGCTGTAAGCCAGGAGCTAACAGGAGTCACACAAACTACACAAACTACACACTTTAAGTCTCTTATATGACAACATACGTTACACTTTAATGGCTTCTCACTTTAAAAGTAGCAATAAATGAATGACATGTCTTACCTGGAGGAGAAGAAAAGGGCTAAAGTAAAGCAGAAGGCGGCTTTCAGAGTGAAACAGTGTCGGTTATTTACCTGTGCAGGTATCAGCTGCGTCACAAGAACCAATAGGAGCCTCGGGAGACTCTGCATGCTGCTGACGTCCTCCTGCGTCTTCTTCTTCTTCTTCTGGATGAAATGAAAACGTCAAAGAGCAGCAGCGCGAGCCTTTATGTGCGCGCCGACCCACCGTGCACGAGCCCAGCTGTGGCGGAGAGCGCGCGAGGACATGAATGAAGCAGCTGATGACGATGATGATGATGAAGAAGAAGAAGCTGCGACAGGAAGTGAAGAAGAAATGTGATTTTTACAAAACAATTAACTACTATTTTACAGATTTTTTAAACAGTATTTTAATCAGCAAAGATATTGTTATTTTACAGACATTTTCCCCTAGTTGAACACAAATGTATGTATAATAGCAACTGAAAAATTTTAATTTATTATTATTTTTACGTATTTCACAGATTTCTTATTTTTGTTTTGTGAAATTACAGATAATAGCAAAATCACAGAACAAAGTAAAACATTTCGCATTGACCCTAAAAAAAGTTAAAAGTGTAAATGATATCCACATCTAAAATGTGTGTTTTTGAAAATAGTAATTAGCTCTTTTAAAATGCTTGACCATAACACAACACTATGTTTATAGTATTTAAATGACAAATATATACACATATACAAAATTTGCCATTATGTGAAAGAAAAATCTCAAGGACTAAAAAATTGTAATTTTTCCAAACCATTATTTTACAGATTCCCATTTTGACAACATCAACATCAAAAACATGATTTTTTTTTACAAAATAGTAGTTTGATGTTTTACAATATTTGACCATGAAATGACAGTATTTAGTGTTTACCGTATCTTAATCAACATAATATTTCATTATTTCACAGATATTTGACTTTACCTTCAGTGTTTTTCAGTGTTGTAGTATTTCACATTTTTTAATGTCTTTTTTTATATATATTGTTTATTCTTATTTTTGATTCTAAAGCTGAAATACTGTCAGCAGAATGTCTCAGAGTGACTCTTTTATTCCTGATGTGTGTTTTATGCTGATAACAAATCTGAAAACATCAGTTAGCATCTAGTTTCATTTCTATCAAACCCCTACGATGCTTTAATTTTCAGTTTATCCTGATTTTGTTCACGTCCAACAGGTGCATGAATTCCAGTTTCATCACGTCTTGTTTTTTGGCTGTTCGCCTCTCATTTATTCGAGGGGCTCAGATGGTTTTTCCTCAGTCGGAATGATTTACGGGATAATTGAGCTGCTGTGCTGCGAGTCTGAGCCTCAGTGGGGAGATAACAGAGATGGATGATGCCTCCATCTCACTCCTCTGACGCTTTGAAGCCCAGCCAGTTTGTGGAAGAATCGTGTTTGTGTCTCATTAATTAATGCATGAATAATTTAGTCTGTGATCCACCTCGTGTTATAGAAAATTAAAAGACAAAAACATTAAATTCAGCAGCAGAGAACCAGCATCTGTTTTACAGCCAAGTAGAAGAACTTCACTCAACGTTTTGGTTCAGATATGGATTATTTTGGAAGTTTTGTTGGACAGATATAGAGTGTTATAAGTCAAATAAAGAGCAATGGTATTAAATCCAAGGTAATATAAACATAGATAGAAACCAGTCAGTCAGTCAATTGCATAAAGTTCTTCATCCATCTAACTCTGTCCAGCATTACAGTCAAAAATTCTTTGCCTTCCAGACCAGTGTCTTCTTCTAGAACCTTCCTTAACCCTCCTGTTGTCCTCATTTATAGGCACCAAAAAATATTGTTTCCTTGTCTGAAAAAAATCCAAAAATTCAGCAAAAAAAATCTGCAAATTTCTGAAAATTTGCAAAACCTTCAGGAAGAAAATTCCAATAATTCCTTAAAATTTTCCCTTAAAATTTTTATTTATTTAAAAAAAAAAAAAAACAACCAAATTTTGCAAGAAAATTCTAGTAAATATTTTCAAAAAATGAGTAAAAATCTTCCCAAAAAAATCCCCAAAATATCTAAAATGAAGCTCTGAGGCTGACACCATGGAGCCAAGACTCGCTCGAGTACCACCCATTCCTACATGGAGACTCTATAGTATTCCAGATAGCCGACCTGACAACTCCAACAGCTGGCTAAGCCGTAGCTCCTCTTACACCCGACGCCTTGATAGTCACTCAGGGAATGAGTTCACTAGTTCCACCCCGTCCTTGCTTCACAGCTCATCTTATGGAAAGTGACTGATGATCAACCAAAATCCAGCCAAATTCACTGGCTTTTGGTTGATTTTTTTGTGGATGTTCTTAAGAAACATTTTTAACTTTTCTTTTTTTCCACCAAAAAATGTTCAAAGATTTTCCCAAAATGTTGGAAATGTGGACATCAGAAGTTTCACTGTGAAAATAATTTTTTTCCCCCACATTTTCAAACTTTAAAACGGGTCAATTTTGACCCACCGGATAGTCTCAGGTTTCCATAACAGTACTCGACCAGCTGCTTCATTGTGTTTCACCACATGTCCATCCAGGGCTGGTCTACGTTATCTAATGATGGTTGACCACCGTGGATGGGAGCCATATAGCCACTTGTTGGTGAGGTTTGATTTCCAGGAGATGTTTTGTACCATCCGTAGCATTCTGGTTCCATCAATTCTTACTGGGAGTGTCTTCGTTAGAGACCAGGAGCCAGCTCCATAGAGCAAGATGGATTCCACTGACGCCTTGAATACTCTCATTTTGGTGCCATTTTAATTGGAGAAACCCATATTTTTAACAGAGAGTTTAATGCTCCCCAAGCTTTACCAGTTTTTATTTCTATATCATGTTTTGTGTTGGTGCAGCCTCCAAGATGTAGGAAATGACCAGCTTTTTTGATTTCTGACCCATCTAGTGTATGCAAGATCTCCTCAGATGTTGGGTTAAGGTGCATGAACTTTGTCTTTCCAGCATTCAGGGAGAGTCCAGTCTGTCTTGTTTTTAGCTGATGCAGAAGGTCTTCTGCTTCACTGAGACTGTTTTCCAGGAGGGAAATCATCAGCGAATGCAGGAGGACTTCTTCAGGGTGTCTTCTACTTTGATGACACTTTAGGGTCAGGCCATCGGAGGGAAGATTGCATTCCTCAGTTCATAGTCCAAGCAGATGATGAAGAGGAAAGGTACTCCGGTGTCTATGGAGAAGAGATCTGTGTTGCCCTCAGGAGTCTGGACTACTGCAAAAGTGTTGACATACTTTATTGCTTCAACAACAGGAGGAGGGATTCCATATGCCAGTAGAATTTGAGTGATAGTCTTGACAAGTCGTCACAGTAGTTCTGCTACTAGAAATTCATGATGAATTCAGATTACAGATAGAAATATGTATGTGTAAGTGCAAGAATTTGGGTTATTCTGTCTCAAATCATCAAATTAACCGTCTCTGATTTGCTTGAAACTTTTCCATTTTCAGACCCTGAACTGACATGCAATTTTTAAAAAATCTCAAAAATTATTACATATCAAGCTAAAATGTTGCAAATATCTTCATATATACTAACACTTTATATGAAAGATGTGCAAAAGATAATAATAATCATATTCCAAACACTGGCATCTTCAACGAATTTCTGGCTTGTTAAAGAGACCAGCTGAGGACAGATTAGTGCTACATGATTTTGGGGGAAAATGACATTGCAAGGTTCACATTTTCCACAAAATTTATTCCAAATTAAGAAATACAGATGACTTGAATAACTCAATGTGAAAATTTATCCCTCTGGAATGATTGTGGGGATTCACATCTGCAGAGAAAATAAAAACTAATGGGAAAAAAAGCTGGAAAACTTCTCATATGGTGCAACCCCAGCAAAGACATCAGATATGTTATTGATTTGGTTAAGATTAAGATCAGGTGTTGTGGTTTAAAAAGTTAGTTGTGTCATCAGAGAACCTATTTAAGTCAACATCATCCTTTCTATAGCTTTCCATAATTTTTGCAACCAGATCTTCCTTTTCACTGTTTTTGTCTTGCATTTTGGAGCCTTCATGTCAACAAACTCTGTCTTTTAAAGTTAAAAGTTAAAGTTAGTTTATTTATATAGCACATTTCAACAACAAGGCGATTCAAAGTGCTTCACAAGGACATTAAAACAGCAATTATAAAAAGAAAGAAAACACATTTATAAAATCATTAAAAAGGTCATTAAAATTTAAGGATGCAGAAGAGTAAAAGAATCAAAAACAGAAGTTGGGAAGCAAGGACATTTTAAAAGTTACACTGCAGAGTTTGTCATAAAATAAGATTTAAAATAACTGTTAGAAGAACTTAGTCAAAAGCAGCTGAGAACAGGTAAGTCTTCAGAATAGACTTAAATGTGCTGAGAGTTTCAGCTGATCTACAGTTTTCTGGGAGTTTGTTCCAAATATACAGAGCATAGAAGCTGAATGCAGCTTCTCCATGTTTGGTTTTCACTCTGGGAACTAATAAAAGACCTGATCCAGATGACCTGAGTGGTCTGGTTGGTATATACTGAGTCAGGAGGTCTCTGATGTATTTTGGTCCTAAACCATTTAAAGCTTTGTAGACCAGCAGCAGGACTTTAAAGTCTACCCTCTGAGTGACAGGAAGCCAGTGTAAAGACTTCAGAACTGGAGTGATGTGATCTACTTTCTTGGTCTTAGTGAGGACTCGAGCAGCAGAGTTTTGAATCAGTTGCAATTGTCTGAGTGTTTTTTTAGGTAAACCTGTAAAGATACTGTTACAGTAATCAAGCCGACTGAAGATGAACGCGTGGACGAGCTTTTCCAGGTCCTGCTGAGACATCAGTCCTTTAATTCTTGAGATATTTTTTAAGTGATAATAAGCCGACTTTGTAATTGCTTTGATGTGTTTTTCAAAGCTGAGTTCTGAGTCCATCACCACACCCAGATTTCTGGCCTGGTCTGTGGTTTTTAGCTGTAGAGACTGAAGCTCTAAGCTCACTTTTAATCGCCCCTCCTTGGCTCCAAAAACCATTACCTCAGTTTTGTCTTTATTTAGCCGAAGAAAGTTCTGACACAGCCACTCATTTATCTGTTCAATACACTTTCCCAGCACCTGTATAGGGCCATGGTCTCCTGGGGACATTGTAATGTAAATCTGCGTGTCATCTGCATAGCTATGGTAACTTACATTATTGTTTTCAATAGTCTGGGCCAGTGGGAGCATGTAGATGTTAAACAGAAGAGGCCCCAGGATGGAACCTTGCGGAACTCCACATGTAATTGCTGTCTGCTCAGAGGTAAAGTTACCTATAGACACGAAGTAATTCCTGTCTTTTAGGTAAGATTTGAACCAGTTTAGTACTGTGCCGGACAGTCCCACCCAGTCCTCCAGTCGGTTGAGTAGTATATTGTGGTCGACTGTGTCAAACGCAGCACTTAGATCCAGCAGCACTAAGACTGTCATCCTGCCGCTGTCTGTACTTAAGCGGATGTCATTAATCACCTTAATAAGGGCCGTCTCAGTGCTGTGATGCTGCCAAAAACCTGACTGAAAAACATTGAAACTGTTACTTTTTGTTAGGTAATTGTTTAGCTGTTGAAAAACTGCTTTTTCAATGATCTTACTTAAAAATGGGAGATTAGAGATTGGTCTGTAGCTGTTCATTTGTGACTTGTCGAGGTTGCTCTTTTTTAGAAGTGGCTTAATTACAGCAGTTTTTAAAGCCTGAGGAAAGACGCCTGACGTAAGAGACAAGTTCACAATCCATAAAAGATCTGTCAGCAGTACCTGGGAAACTTTTTTGAGAAACCTTGTAGGCAGAATATCCAGGCAGCAGGAGGAGGAGTTTAGTTGATGTATAATGTCCTCCAGGTTTTTGCGATTGATAGGATTAAATTGTGTCATGGTGTTTAAATTGGTTTTACATGTCCTGAACCTGCTGTGGAGGCACTAACTGCTTGTCTAATGTTTTGGATTTTCTCTATAAAGAATGATGCAAAGTCGTTGCAGGCCCTGGTAGAATGTAACTCAGGGGCTACTGACACACGAGGGTTTGTTAGCCTGTCCACAGTAGCAAATAAGGCTCGTGTATTGTGACTGTTTTTGGTGATTATATCTGCAAAATAAGATTGTCTTGCATTCCTCAGTTGTAAATTGTAAGTGTACAGTTTCTCTTTATAAACGTTATAATGAACCTGAAGTTTTGATTTTCGCCATCTGCGTTCAGCTTTCCGACACTCTCTTTTGTTATTTCTGACCAGTGTGGCATTTCTCAATGGAGATTTTTTCTTACCAGAGATCACTTTCACCTTAGTTGGAGCAATGGCATCCATAATATTTACAATTTTAGCATTAGCATTAAAGCTACCTATCAGCTCATCGACTAAACCCCAAGACAGAGCTGGTGTTGAAGAGAAAGCCTGGTTAAATATCTCAGAGGTGCTTTCAGTAATACACCGTTTTTTTGGTTACCTCTGTAAAAACTGTCGATTGCACTGAGACGGTGCTCTCAAAGAAAACACAGGAATGATCAGAAAGGCCAACATCAGACACTGTGACATTGGAAATACTCAGACCCTTGGAGATAAGTAGGTCTAACGTATGCCCTTTGTCATGTGTGGCCTCTGTTACATGCTGGACCAGCCCAAAGTTGTCAAGAGTGTTGTACAGGTCTTTAGTCCCTTTGTCCTGGGGATTGTCAACATGGATGTTAAAGTCGCCAGCAATAATTACACAGTCAAAATCAATGCAGATCATAGACAGCAGTTCACTAAAATCATCAAAAAAGTTTGCACAGTATTTAGGAGGCCTGTAAATATTAAGTAGCACAACTCGAGATGAGGACTTCAGCTGAAGAGCTACGTATAAATTGAATAGAATTTTGAATAAATAATAGAGAGAACCTTTAATTCTGAGTAAATTAGGTTACACCTGACACATTTCTCTTGTAGATTAGTCACGGAAAATGAGAACTTCATGAGTAAAACAATGAAGTTGCAGCATCATGTGTTCATTTGTCTTACTTCCTGCTCACATCGCTACATCGAGGTCAGTCCTGCTACAGATGGTGTTCAATGACCACTTATGGCCATTTCACAGATCTGAGGACTGAGTGAAGCTCCAGCCTTCACCCACTTTCCGGGGTTCCCCTCCAGACAGCCGGAGGTCAGACGGACAGCTGCTGCTGCTGCTTCCTGCCTCTGGGAACCAGACTGATGCTGCAGTCCCAGTTGAGCGAAGGGAGGAAGGGGCTTCCCTCCGAGGCAGCAGGTGCTCCACATCCTCAGATGAAGCCGAGGCCACGGCTGTCTTCACCCACAGAAGGATCATGTGAGAAAAGCTGGATTCTAGTGTTACGTAACCGCTGATCCTCCAGCAGCAAGTTTACATTCATGAGTCAACTGGAGCTGAAAACACGATCGAACGCTGCAACTCGTCTATTTCCAAACAGATTGGTAAATTTATAAAGATGCATCTTTTCAACACTGACCACAACCAATAATCCCAATTCTATATGCCCTTTTCTCCACTGTATTTTTTAAATCTATTTTCCTTACCCACTTTGGAAAGCAATATTAATACTAATACTAATAACAATAACGACAACAATAACAATAGTATTACTACTACTAATAATAATAATATTTATTATTATACACTATCGGTCAAAACTTTGTGCTCACTTAGAAATGTCCTTATTTTTAAAAGAAAAGTAGTTTTTTTCAATGAAGATAACATTAAATGAATCCATTATAATAACATTATGTCGTTTTAAAAGCAAAGGAAAAGCACATTTCTTCTTATTATTTTTTTATTATTTATTTGTCTTTATATTTCTACTTTTATTAGTCTTTTCTTTTATGGATATAATTTTGATTAATATTGCTTTATATTGCCACATTATTTTTAAAATTTTATTTAGAAACACATTTCTTCATATTTTTTTAAAAATTATTTTATTTATTTGTCTTTATATTTCTACCTTTATTAGCCTTTTCTCTTATGGATTCATTTTTTTGACTAATATTGCTTTATATTTCCACAATTTATAAGCACATTTTTTCTTATTTTTTCTGAATTATTTTATTTATTTGTCTTCATATTTCTACTTTTATGTATTCATTTTTTGATTAATATTGCTTCATATTGCCACATTATTTATATTGATTTTATTTATTTGTCTTTATATTTCCACTTTTATTTTATTATTTTTTTATAGATCTATTTTTGTAATTTGGCACTCTCACTACTCGATAGGATGATTTTTCATGGAATAAAACCAAAACACTAACTTGTCAAGGCATAAATGAATCAATCAACACACCTTAAATATCAGTATGACAGCTCTGATCAATAGTAAGTCTTTTGCTGCTGTAGTGATGATTGAATCATATTGAACTTCAAAAATATATAAATTAAATACGTATAGATAAATATAATAGTTGGATTATGCAAACTTGAATGATGTATTTTCTGCCTTGGAGAAATAAACTGCCTTTTTTTTCCCAAGTTGAGGACTCAGATGAGAACCAAAGCTTTAATACTTTTCTCCAAGATCCTGGTGGAGGGGAAAGGGGCTCTATACTTCACCTGGAAACAGATGTGGCCAGCTGTTCAGCTAAAAACAAGTTAGGATATGAATTAATGAGTGTAATGAGAGTGTTTGACCGTACATATAAGGGCTATTTCTATCTCAAATCATCTCATTTTAAAACCAATTTCTGCTCAATTATCTCTGATTTGCCTGACTTTTTAACAGCAAAATAAAATATGTACATTTATAGAGATATTTGAGAAATTTTAGGTTGATAGATCCTGTACTTCCCAAGTTAATTTTTAAAAAAATATTCCTGTCAACTCACTATCAGCCCGCTGAAATTCAAGCTTATGCTTGAAAGACAATATCTCAGGAAATATAAAGATTATCTCCCATCATGTCTTTGAATGAAAACTCCCATCTTTGAGCACAAATTTACAAAAATATGCAGATGTCAGCTACTGATATTTTCTGATCCATATATAGCTGCAGGTCACAACAACAACAAAACTAAACACATGTAATTCTCTTTGTTATGAAATCCTTCTATTGTTCATTCATAACCTGATCACAGCAGTCTGTAATCCTTTTCTACTCAGCATTTATCACGATTTTATGACTGTAATCAAAACCCAACCATCAGCTGACTTCCCACACTTTACTGCTACTTGTTTGCTGGAGCTGCAGGTGCATTCTGGGTAACTCTACCGGTTCCCACAGTAGCCGGACAGAGAGACTCTGAGTGATTAATGTGACCCAAAAGGCCAAACAGATGTATCCTCCACAGCATGTTGGGGAACGCAGCCACACTGAGCAGGAAAACATGTTCAATCTGCTCTCGCTGTTAATAAATAAACCTCTCAGGAGGAATTAGGAATTGAAACTCACTTTTAATCTCATTTTTTATTTCAACTGAAGCCATCAGTAGGCAGCTTTTGGTGTTAATTGTATATCAGTTAAACAGAGGGACTCAATATTTCCTCTTAGTACAAGTTATGAAGAAATTAAGGGAGATGTGAGGCCTGGAAAGATATCGTATATCACTGTGACACTGTGCTAATTTCTAGCTCAGAGATTCGTGGCCTGAGGCTAAACTCTGGGAAAGCAGCTATTTTTTCTGGGTTGACAGATAAATGGAAACTGGTGCAACGACGTGATTGATCCTGCTTGTTTTGTGGCTTCTAGAAGCACGTCTGTGGACTGCTTCATGAAAGTGGATGAAGCCGTTTATTAGCTACTGTCACACCAAAAACAGCTGACAGTTTGGCTATGGACAGCATCTACAGGAAAGGATGGAGTCGCCTGTACTTCCTGAGGAGACGGGGGTCCTTCAACATCTGTAAGAAACTGCTGCTGATGTTTTACCAGTCTGACATGTCCAGTGTTGCTTTTTATGATAATAAAGTATCTATCTATCTATCTATCTATCTATCTATCTATCTGAGTTAAATAACAACTGAAATGCAAGTCTGAATAATGAATGTTTATTTGTTGTAATGACAGTTTTTGTGTATTACAGAGCAAGATTTCTGTTTGAAGGGTGTTTTAAATGACAAACTACACACAAAGGTATTCCCAGTTATTTTCTGATTAATTCTCTCGTTAGGACACGTGGTGATTAAATAACCATCTAAATGCACCTGTAAGAGCAGGACAACATGTACGTTTGTTTGTCTTTTAAATGAGGCTACGGTCACATTAATACGGTACCATTTTACAATGGCATATTCTGCATACTAACACGGCTAAAAATCACCTCTACACTGGTCATGCAGGTCTAAAAAAGAAACAAAGAGGTCAGCAAACATCTGAAATTCATCGCCAATGTTGAATTAACTGCTGGTAGTTATTCTGATGTCTTTGTGTTTTCAGAAAAACAGAATTAGGAGTGTGATGAATTAAGGAACAGTCAGACCTGCGTCACTGTTTCCTCATTTTCTGCCCGTCCAGACTAAAACACAACCCCAAAGCTTTCCAATAAACAACAAGGTGAGTCATGTTTCCAAAAGTCGTCACTTTAGGGTAATAAAACATAAACAAAGCAGAAATTGTGCATTTTAAGATAGTATTAGTGTCAATATCACCAGTATGCATAGTCAGACCATTCAGTGCTGCAGAACAGTCTGACTACACCTTACTGTACAATCACTCTCCTATATGGGGAAAAAAAACGCTCTGATTTGTTTGAAATTCAATGAGTCAACATACTCCCTGCTTCCAGTCCTTTTACTCAGCTAAGCCTAAACTGTTGGATAAATCCCGTGTAAAAGGCCAGTTTTTAGCAGTGTGCGATCACAGGCTGAAGCAATAAGGGGTCGCTATGTGGCAAAATGTCCACGCATTAACACACTACTGGGCTCAGCATGTGGCCAAGTCACGTGGACAATAAGTAGCAGAAGTTTTGCATTTTAAAATGAAAGTATATTAGTGAGAACGTAGCCTTAAACCAGAGAAAATGCTCATTATGAACGACGGAGGAAACCTTTGAGTGTGTGCAGGAGTTTAAATGTATTTAAAGTCACTTCACACAGCGAAGAACTGACAATAAATAAATGCAACAGTTTTTCTTTTCTGAAAACTCCACGAGGAATGATTAAAGAGTAAGAGCTACACATCACACTGAAGCAACGTCAGCTTCTCCAGAGTTGAGCAACATTTTCTGTCAGTTTGCTGATGAATGGATGACTAAAATCATCTGAACTATTTCTGCCGAACCAAAATACAGAAGAGTGAGAGGAATCACGTACAGATTCAGTCGTCGCTGCACGTAGCACATTGTAAAGTTTTAACACTGTAATGTTTCTTGTGCAATATTAATCCAACAGCCTAAAATCCGACTGTCTGCTCCCCTCATGTCAAACGGACCACGATCGGTACATAGAAAAACAAAGTTAACACCTCAACACTACACACATCTGGAGCTGTTTGCGTAGTTAACACATTAAAAAGACAAGAGTAGAGATGTCTCATGAAGGATTACTGAACCGGAGTTTAATTTATGTTACGGCATGTTCTACTTCTCTGTGGAGAACGCTCTCTTCATCAGCGGAGGTGGAGTTTTTCCTGCTTCGTACAAAGATTCAGGAGGAGGAGAACTCAGGCAGCACCAGTCTGGGATGCGACCCGTCTGGTTGTAGTAATCCCTCGACACCGACCTGCTGCCCAGGATGTCCTGAAGGGCCCCGAAGACGGCGCCTGGTGGACAAAACAGAACAATGATGAAAAAATAGAACAACTTTATGTGTATTTGCATTTTTGCTGTTTTCAGGCCTAAAATCAACATGGCCACCTATAACCAAACACCACATGGCATTTTTACACAAAGATTCTTCTAAATATTTTATATACAATTGAGTAAAATTGAAATTGAAAGTTATTTCTAAAGATATTCTAGTAAACCTGTTGACATGCCATAAATCCACACTTGACTCACACACTACTTTATATTAAATAACTCAGAAAGCCTTGGAGTCTGGCCAGACTTTTCTTCAGGAGGAAATGACATCATGTGGAGCAGGTCATGTGATCTGGAATTAACACACTTCTTTAAGAGGTGTTTTTGTGATGGGGAACTTAGTTGAAAGTGATTTCTCAGACACAGATACAATTTGTTATTTTCCATATAAAATTTTATGTATTGCCCAGAAATAAATATCTGTCATGATTATCTCAACTTTATAAAAAGAACACAATCAAAACAATTTTGGAATGAGCTCATTTTATTATTGTTTAGCTAATTAGAAGGTGGTTGTTATTAAATTTGGACGGTTATTCAGTTGACATTTTAGTGATATCCAATCATTTTTTATTAATAAGTGACTGTTTCCATAATAAATAATTCTGGAATTTGTAAAGACATGATCATAATGAACATAAAAAAAACATTAGTTTTTTGACTTTTAATAAAAATGTATGCAAGATATGTCTCATGGACTTCAAAAGTCTCTTAATTATATATTGATCCATATGTCAAAATTCAACAAACTCAACAAATAACAAAAATAATAAGTTAAGACAATAAAGCTGCAGCAAAGCATCTTCTAGTAAAAGGGATTACCATCGGCGTAATGAAAGATTACACCAATTAGAAGAGAAACATTTCAGTTAAGACTCTGTATTGTTATTTAAGGTGTGATTATACCTGAGTAGTGTTCATGTTAGGGACTAAACCCCATATACACTTTGTAAAGAACTACTTTATGACACATATAAGACAAAACAAGACAAGACTTTACTCATCCTGAAGGAAATTCTTGTGCCAGATATTATTTTAAAAAAAAGACATAACATGAGAATGCAGAAAAAGTAGAAAATCAATAAGTTAAAAGGGCAAAAGTGAAATATCGCACCTGAAATGAAATGCTACACACGATACAGTAACTGATATTGCACAAATTATTGAAAAAATTAAAAATTTTTTGATGTTCTTGTTCAATTTTAATGGTCTAATGTGCAAAACGGTGACTGAATTTTGATACTGAAATAAAATAATTAGCTAAAATAAAGATGGAAACAGTAACACTGGCAGTTATCCTGAGGTAATAATATCACACATGAAAATGAAATACTGCACCTGAAAAATCAAATATTGCAAATGTAATCAAAATACTGAACATTGAACACTTGGCTCTGAACAACAACATCAATATCATTTGCAATATTAGTTTTCTCAACAGTTTATGCACGATCAGTTGCTGTATCGTGTTGTATTTCATGTTCTTGAGCAGTATTTCCATTACATAAGAAATAAAAATATAGTTAATGTAATGTGCAACATTTAATTTTTCAGGTGAAATATTTCATCAACACATGATATTGTCACTGCCAACATTACTTTTTGCATATTTTTATTTCAGTAATTTATCATACTTACATCTCATGTGCTTTTCTTTTAGCACTGCATTTCTGCTCATGTTATGTAATTGATTTTTTTTCTGAGCAACATCTGGCACAAGAGTTTCCTTTGGGATTAATAAAGTTTTATCTTATCTGTACTTGACTGTCTTACATATTAAGGCTGAGACCCTACGGAGGTTTAAATTATGGAATAAGAAGGGAGGTCTACAAACGGTATTTTCCCTCCGGTATTTACAGAAACTCAGATCTGACCTCCGAGCCAGGCGGTGCAGTTGGGTTTGGCTGGAGGAGCGTGGATGCGGAAGCTCTTGCTGGCCAACACGTCGCTGTATTTGGGTTTCTCCACCAGGAGGCGTATCTCAGCCAGCAGGCGGTGCAGGAAGCCGGGCAGCATGGCGGTGCCTCCAATCACCACCAGGTTCTCAGACAGAACTTTACGGGTGTCGATGGGGCACTGAAACACAAACGGAACATTTGCAAAGACAATTTTCTAGGAGGCAGCTTCAAAACAAAATGTGATGTGAGGAAGTACTTTTACTGCAGTGTTTGTTGTAGTGTGTGGAGCTCCACTGATGTCACTGAAAATGTAATGGCATTACAGATAGTCTGAGGCTCAAGCTGCTCTACCTTATGAGATTAATTAGGCTGTTCTGGACTCACTTGAACAACAACACTGTGGTAAGTAGCAGCTACAGTAAATTAAACTGCTTCACTGCTGTTTAATGTGCAAAGAGGAACAGATACAGAAGGTTTATAGCAGCATCATTAGGCATAAATTAAGCCCAGTGAAGTATAAACTGTCAATTTATTTCATGAAAAGAATGAGTTGCATTCATTTCTGTTTTCTCAGATTTCCTTACCCTGTCTGTGCCACTATTACTCTGCTGTAGTGGTACTTTTACTGCAGTAATGGAGGACTTTTACTCTGCTGTAGTGGTACTTTAACTGCAGTAATGGAGGACTTTTACTCTGCTGTAGTGGTACTTGTGGTAACCGCTGCTTACCAGCACACAACCAGTACACTTACTCATCTCATCATCAAAGTTTGTCTAAATCACTCACATCCTGCCCTTTTTTTCCTGCTTCCTGCACATCAACCTGAAGAAGTGACTGTTTGCTTGCTGCTTCATTTATCCCATCCACTGACAGGAGCCTTTGTAACAAGATAATCACTGTTGTTCACTTCGCTCGTCGGTGGTTTTAATGTTCTTGCTGACTGGCTCATTACGCAATACGACACAGCTCAATGACACCACAAACTGCAGCCACCAAAGTGAACATTTAATGACACTTTGATAAATCAGTTCCAACAAAACCTGAACAGCTGTAAAGATCAGATTTATGGGAGGACTGTTGGCATTAGACAAGTCATTCATTAGTCCGAATATAATAAAAACTTCATAAAAAGGAGTAAATTAAGTGTTCAGACACTTAGGAAACACTGTTGTCTTTAGAGTCTGTAGATTTTTCAAGCCAGAAAAACAGTCACATTGTTCTACACAAGTGAAAGGTTTGGTTAAGGTTTGCTTCTGTCTAGATGAAGAGTGATTGTATAAATCAGTTTTAGACTAAATCAAGTATTCATAAATATAACATCGTGCTGTCAAATAGGACTCAAGTAACTTTTCTCTACCTTGACTAGAGCGTCAAGTATCAGGGAGGCCACACTCTTCTCTTCATTGTCCTGCTCAAACAGGATCTCCATCACAGAGTCCCTGGAATGAAAAGAAGAAAATGACTTGGTGACGTAACTTTAAATACAAAATGGAGGCAAACTGAAACAGAAAATACAAGAAAATGTGCTAAAATGTCAAACTGGAAGACTTTATAGAATTACAGAAATGTGTAGAAAAGTAGAGTTACTGGAAATTACCTGATGGATCCTTTGACATGCAGAATTTTCTCGCCATCCAGAGGATAATCAACATCTGGAGGAGGAGCAGGACGCTGGAAACACATTTACAAGTAACGTAAAGCATCGCTCGAAGCAAACATCTGCTGACAGATTCTGGATGACTGCAATAACCAGAACATGTCTCTCACCTCTGCTGTACCATCCAGGTTAAATTTGGCTTCCTGGATCTTGAGGCCTCGCTGCAGGTCACTTACAAAACATGTTCTCACTGCAGGAAACCAGACAACAAACAGTACTCTTATATACAATCTAAAAACAGGTAAGTCTGAGGAAACATTATTGAAACACTTTTCAGGCTAGTTTTGCAGTAAGAATACTTCATTTTAAGTGATCTTCAATGCATCAGTGCAAAGACTGAAATAAAGTGTATCAATTATAACTTGGATTTCTATATGAGAGGAAAGCTGCCCCCGGAGGTAATAAAAAAGGATCCATGACCCTCGTAAGAGAAAAGCAAGAGGTGCAGATTTTAAATGTGAAATAACTCAGTGAAACCTACCCTTGATGTCCTCTACGGTCTCTTCTGGGATGGTTCCTGAGGAAAAGATGAGACGGGTTAAAAGAAATGAAGTGAACATTCATTTTCTTTAGTTCGTTTTTGCACCATTCAGCCATTTTTTTTCCCACCACTTCGCTTTCAGTTCAGATTTATGAAGAAGCTGAATCAACGGTCGGGGAAGCTGACACTGCAGCAGAGGACAAGTGTGACTGCTTAGTGCAAAACAAATCAGACTGTGATATACTTCAGAAAATAGTGGGGTATTTTGGTATTATTGTGATTTTACGAATCCTCTGTGGACTTCTTCTCATTCAAGTGTTCATATAAACACCTGAGCTTCTCTGAGGTTCCTGCAGAGTTCAGTCTGGTAAAAACAGTCGGGCTGCTGTCTTTTTAAAATATTGATGTATGTACAAGTGGGGCTTTTCTCGCTCTGCTTCAACACAATACGTCAAGTTTTTCCTCCGTCAAGAAAAAGTGCAGAGAGAAAACTCTAAAATAGTTCATATATATAATTCACAAAGAGAGAAAGGGATTCACTCAATCGTCACACTGAAACAAGTTCTGCGTATGAATAGTAAATGATGCATAACGGGTCACTGCCACTGTATTTTCTTTTTGCTTTTTTTGCACTTGACACCGTAACACAAATCAGTAGAGTTATGGCTTCATAAGTGCTCCATTAAAAAGACATAGACGGAGGGTGTGTGATGATTTTGTGTAATTACCGATGACGGCTGGTACACTCTGTCCAGTGGTGGTGTCGGTGTCCACGGTGCACTGCTCCACAAGGAGACCATCCAATTCTCTGGAGCAAAAAACACATATTGTGGGACGAATTAAGCACATTTAAATCAGAAAAAACCTGTGAAACAGAAGTGGTATTTTAACACACTTTCTCTCGAAGCTACTTACTTATGGATGGCTTTCCCTCCTAGTGGCAAAGCCTCCCACGCTGGAAGAATAGGAGTGCACTCATATACCTGATTTACCAAAGTTAAGACAAGCAACATAATCTTAAACTGTATGTTATGGCAGTACTATAAATCTTCTTTTACATTTAGAGAAATGTCAGAGTAATTTCTTGTATCAGAAATTAGACAGTTAATTTGCTAAGAAGGTTTTCAAATACAAGGACTTGGTGTTTTAGTGTATAACAGCAAACAGCTACATGGCGATTAACAAAGTGTTGTAAGTCAGTGGACAGTACGTGTAATCAAGACACTACAAGTCATAAAAAGTTCTAGAAATATTTCCAGTATGCATGAATGTGCAAATTAATCAATTGAGAATGTGCAAGGTTATATAGTATGCAATGTAGGCAACTTCAAAAGTGCAAAAAAATAACAATAATCCCATTTAAAAGCTGTGTGCTAATTTAATGGTGTAACAGATACAGTCTATCTGAACAGGGGCTATAGTCTCCGACACAGCGGTCATGGGTTCGAATCCAGCCCATGGCCATTTACTGCATGTCATTCCCCAACTCTTCTCCCACGATTCCTGTATCTCTCCACTGTCCTACATATAATAAGGCCACAAAAATAGTTTCAAAAGGAATGTGAACCATAGGTTAAATACAAGGTTTACCCATCACAGAGGGAAATACAGTTTAACTGCTAATGTTAAACTAACCAACCAGAAGGACACTTAGAGAGCACAGCCCTCCGCTAAGGACACGACTGGATCTGCACCAAAACTGAACGCATCATGCTCAACCTCGACACCAAGTTTTATGAAATTCAGCCAGGTAGTTTTTGCATAGTATACACAAAGAAATGGCACTAAAAACATACCTCAGCAAGGAACCATGCCCCAAATCTTAAAGCAGAGTTGTTCTGACACGATACAAGCAGTTGTGTGTTCACATTAGTGCAGAACAAGGAATCACAGTTTGAAACAATGCAATCAGAAAACCACAAATGCTGCAGTTTATTTTTCATAACAGGTTATTCTGTGATATTTAGGAGATGAGGAGTAATATTTTCCTTAGATTTACAGAAAAATGGTTTGTTGATATTTGGTATAAACCAAAACTTATTGTCTTTTAAAGGTCAGATACAGCGTGTGTGTGAAGTATAATTTAAGCAAATGACAGAAATCCGTGTGCACAGTTACGCACAGGAACGATTAGCTTTAAAGACTGGGAGATTTAAAGCTGCTCCAGAAAAGGACAGGCTTTGTTTGCAGTGTAATTTAGGTATGTTTTACTGTCCTGTATACGAAGATATCAGGGAGGTACTTTTCAGGAAGATGTCCTCTGTTTATTTTGATTTCTTTTGGTTGGATGACCATGAAAAACTTGAGTTATGTTTTGGAAGGGGAACATTTTCATGGCAGAATTTCTTTGCTAGGCCTGGGATAGAAGGGAACATATTTAGTTTGAGAACTGAACAGCAGAACAATGTGTGTTTTGGACGTATTGCTGCAATGTTAGTATATTGGTGTCATGTAAACCCATGAAAGTTGGACACAAAAATAAAGAAATCAATCAATCTTAAGCAGTACATGTGTTCCAGGGTAGAAGCTGTCGTGTCAATGCCATCTTTCTCATGTGACAGTCAGTCTTTACAATGATGGTAAAAGGATACAGGCAGCACCAGCGTCTCTGTGTGTCCACAGTCCATCACCAGCGCAGAGTTGATGCCCAAAGTCATGATGGCCATGAGGTGACTTGGAGCAAATAGCACAGAGGGAACCTGGAAAATACCATTGAACATGAAATACGCGAGCAGAGAAAAATAGTTCACTCTCAGTATTAAAACAGTTGTTTAGCTAAAAGGCTGTTAGTGTGGAGTTAGTCGGAATTAGACTTGCCAAACTTAACTTGCTGAACTTTCAAAGAGGATGTAAAAATCGTGTTTTGGCTGCTGAATTTCACAATGGAATGACAAAAATAGTGTCTGTGGTTGCTAACAATCCCACACAATTCCTAAAGTACCACTACTGCTGTCAGTGATGACACAAAAAGATGATCATTAGTGTCCTAAATTTAAATTTACTGCTCATTACTGTCCATTAAACAGCAATTAGTGAATGACAGAACCAGGAGCCTGGAGCTTCAAACCTAAAAAGGATATAGAAGGATAGATAGATAGATAGATAGATAGATAGATAGATAGATAGATAGATAGATAGATAGATAGATAGATAGATAGATAGATAGATAGATAGATAAAACCTTTATTGATTATGCAGAGGAACTTCAGCTGTTGAGTAATAGTTCAGTTTGAAATAAGAATTAATTACAAATGAATTAGACTTCTAACAAGACCACTGCCATGGGTGAAAAATAACTCCATACACTACTTTTTCTGTGCTTCACATTAACGTTTAGTCCACACATGACATGCTGTTTTCCTAACTCACTGGTTTGCTTTGTCGTTTTACCTCAAACTGTTTGAAGAAGACCTTGGTGAGTGTCTCCCTGAAGTGGGACGGGCAGAGGATGGACTCTATGATGACCACTCTTCTGTCGCGAGGGTTCACCAGCAGGTGCCTGGTTGAAGCAAATCATGAAATAAACTCTGATTTTATGTAGCTACATCACTCTGTTGTAATACAGGTGGACAGTTTGCATTGCAGATAAAACACTTTGCTTTTACAAACTACTATGATTGATTCATTGCAGTAAAAACATATTCAGTTACTGTTCAACTAACTTGTTTGTTGTTGAGTTGCTGAACTCTTCTCCTACTAACGTTTTTAATATTTGCAATAAATAACTAACTCCCACCTGAAGTACAGTATATGGATAAACTCTTTGAGGATGACATAAAGCTCTTCTGTGTTGATGTTGTACTGAACCACTTTGATGGCCTGAAAGTGAGACATCACATTTAGATAGATTTTAGTTTCCACACATTATTTAAAATGATTACATCGGCACATCATGGTAGCAGAGTCTCACCTGTTGCTGTCCCGGTTTCCGGATCTCGCTCGGAATTATGAACCTGGGCCCCGTTTCCCCTGCAAAGCCACATCTGCAAGAAGAAGAAGAAAAATGATTCAGGTTCATGTCAAGACCGATTCTAGTGAGTGTTATCAGTTATCATTTAATGCTCCTGCACTTACATTTTAACAACACTTGTGAACAACGTCCAAACTAGGGGTCGATAGATTTACTAGCCTGGCTGATAATCAAATCCGATATTCAGCCCTTTTCTAATTATGGGTAAAGTGTGTGTTTTCATTAAATGTGGCTCACAATAAACTAAATAAATTTTAAAATGTGCTACTTTTGCTCTGATGTAGTCATCTCTCTCTCTATCTATCATAATAACAATGCAATGAAATTCTAGCAAGCAAAAACTTAGTTCAAAGCAGGGCTGAACAAATCAAAACTGTAGTATGATACAGATAGTAATAAAAACTACATAATCACTTAAATGCATATTCCTAGTCACACAACTATTCCCAAATTACCATTTCCATTTAAGTCGAAACTTATATCACAGTTGTAATATCTATTAAAATAATCTCAACACAAGGTTTAAAGAATGACATTCAGTTTTGGTTTAAAGGAACACATTATCATCCTATGAGAGGGAAAAAAAATTCCCTCTAAGTGCAGCTATATATAAATAAATGAACAGTGCATCTCTGTGTCAAATGTTGTGGGACAGTAAATGCACAAAGACGTTATTATTTAAAAAGAAGAGAAAGTCTTCTTTATCTTCATGTGACTTGCTTCAAGCCAGTTTCTCCTCAAGCAAAAAACAGAAATCATGGTAAAACTCTAGTTAATATCATTGCAAATATTCTAAATATTTAGACACATTCAGAACATAATGACAGCTGAAATGATTAACTTTCAGACTACAAGCGTTTTTTTTTTTTTTTAAAACAACCTATTTAGTTCAATCAAACAGCAGTCATGACGGGGAGCAATCTTCAAATGTCAGCAGTCTGAAATGATCTTTGATGCCACCAATAAATAGATCTGTTGATCAGCTGAACTGTTGAAACTGCATCTATTACATTTCAACATTTTCATTAAAACACTTCTTGATCAGTAACTTTGATTACAAGTTTATCCTGGGCTAATTTTTTATTTTCTCGTTGTGGGTTGTGAACACAGATGTGAACATGTGTGCATTATTTTGTCTTGTAGTGACTGTCATGTCAGTGGGGTTGAGTGCGTTTATTTGTTTTTAGCTTAACATTGACAGATTTTGCTCTACCGTGGTATTAGCTAACGGTAGCACACTAGCCTCAATGCCTCAATAGCTAACGGCAAAGCAGCGTCTACTAACACAACGACGTGTTTTTTGAAGTTTAAGCCCTTTGTTAGACCTACAGTGTCAAGTTTTACAAACTACATTCACAGGCGGTCAGTTTAATTGAATTAAAACGCTCCTGTTCCAGTTAGCTGTTTGTTAGCAGCATGCTAATTGTTAGCCCAGCGTGCTAACGGCTCAGACTCACTTCGTGTACGCTGCTCCTAAATCAATGACGATGGCGGTCTTCTCTCCTCCACTTCCCAACCCATCAAATAAGGGCATTTTACTGAGTTGCTCGCCACTGGGCGAAGATTAAATCTGTAATTAGCACCTACAGCAGAGAACGTGCATCGTATTAACGCTTGGAAGCTTGTTGTCTTCCTGTTGGGCTGGGCGGGGTCTTCAGAGAAGCGGTGACGTCACACAGGAAGGGTGAGAGGTGCCTGATCAAAATATCTGCAAAATGACGGGTCAATATACAGTCATGCAAAAAATAAAAATAAAAAAATATTAGACCACCCTTGTTTTCTTCAATATTTTGTTCATTTCAATGCCTGGTACAACTAAAGGTACATTTGTTTGGACAAATGCAATGATAACAACAAGACTAGCTCATAAAAGTTTAACTTAAGAGCTGATATCTAGACATTTTCCATGGTTTTCTTCATAATAACCAAATTCACTTGAGTTCTTACAGCAATAGCTATAGCAATGTTCTGCCAAAAACAGCTTTTAGGATTCCATGTTTTCTTTTCTGCCTGTTGTAGTCACATGATCCACACAGGAATTAGTACTTGATCGCATAACCATTGTTTCTGATGACTGCAGCCATGCGTCTTGGCTGCTCTCCACCAGCTTCTGACATTGTTCTGCTGTCACAGCAGCCCATCCCTGTTGCACAAATTCGAACAAATTTGCTTTGTTTTTTGGGCTTGTACTTCTCCATTTTACATTTGATGATTTTCCACAGGTTTTCAGTTGGATTTAGATCTGATGATTGAGCAGCCAAGGCATGGTTCCAATGTTCTGGTTCTCCATCAAGGCTTTAACTGACCTTGCAGTGTGGCAAGGGGCATTGTCTTGTTTGAAAATCCAGTCATTGGAGGAAGGAAAATATTGAATACTGAAATATTAAAATACCAGAATATAATTATATTATCAAGTGTTGTATTTAAGTACAAATGAGATTTTAAAAAATGAATTTGGGGCGGGGGGACGGGGGGGGGGGCGACTTCATGCACCTCACATACAGTAATTAAACCAGATGCAACATTTAAGTAATGAATACAAGGATACATCTGTGATTATAATGTAATAATAGTCATTATTCTGTAATACACTGTAAAAAAAACAAAGTTTTTATGCTAAAATTCCGGCAGCTGTGGTTGCCAGAATGCTACCGTAAAATTACGGTAAAACGTTTTCTACATTTATCGTGAAGAAATGTATTAATACTGTTGATTTTAGGGTTAAAACAACGTGCTTCATTCCATATGTTACTGTAAATAAAAGAGTTTAAAATTTACTTGAAAATACCATATAAAAATTTTTTGTGTAACTTTTTCTCAATATTACAGCATTTTCCATTATTAGAACAACAGTTAGTGTATTAAACATTTCATATATGTATTTTCAGCAAAATCGTGGTTAAAGCTGTTATAAATATTAAAACGTGTCCGTTATTAACACAAAAGTACATCAATTTGACCGGTAACAAACTGCATTTTTTACATGTAATAAATGCAGAAATTGCCATGTCACTTGTTATAAATATGACAGCATGTTTCCATTACCAGTAGAACAATATGTACATTTAACTGTGAAAAACTGTATTCTTTTCGAGAATTAAATGCAGAATTTTCAGCATTATTATACATATTACGGAATTTCCATAAGAAACTGTGCAGGAGTCAGGAAATGTATTTTTTCAAGAGAAAAAAAAATCTAAAAAGCACACCTTTCTCCTGATTAACTTGTTTAAAGTGATTCTGTGTTATATAAACTGCATCAAACTGTTGTGGAGCTTACAGATTTTTACCGTCATGGTTTGACAGTTTTTCACCGTAAAATGTACAAACTTTTTTTTTTTTTTTTTTTACAGTGTATGACAATAATAATACTTTAAATGTATTTTCACGCTAATATTTTTGCACCTTTACGGAAACAAAAATGTGCATGCGTGACTTTTCTGCGCTGTGGTGTTTTTCTTTTCCCTCCTGCACCTGGCGACCTTTAGCTCGAGGATAGGGAGCTGTCCTTTCAGCACCACCTGCAGCCTCAGCTGACCCTCCGGCTCAGACACACTCCGGACACCAAACCCGCTCTGAAGACCAGACAGCAAGCAGCTGATCGCAAACCAGCGTCGGTCCCCTCATAAATCCTGCAGATCTGAAGGCTTCGGAGGCAGCACTTGAGGAGCAGCAGACGCACGGAAGAGAAGCTGCACAACAACAAGCCTCTCCTCCGGCTTCACGCTCCACGTTAACCCCACGATTCACATCCCGCATTTGGTCCTCAAGCTCCTGCAGAATGAACTCTGGAAGGTAAAACAACTGTTCTCTTATTATTGTGATTATTATTTTTATAATTCCATGCAAATGTCGCAGAATGTGGTGCGATTTTAAGGGGCTGCATCGAAGCTATGAATAGCTCCGCTGTGGTGTTTGTGGGATTCGGCACCCGCAATGTGTTGTCGAGCGATCAGGTTGTCAGGTGATCGATCAGTCGTATTGATCACGGGGGAGAAGTTGATTCTATTCTAACAGTGCTGCGTGCATCATCAGTGCTGTGGAAGGGTGTCACCCTGCAAATATACAACGTGCCGTTTCTCTAATTGGACCTGATTATTGATTATCATCATATTAAGCAACAAATGCACCAGCTGTTTGTATTTTTTAATTTATTTATTTGCTGCAATGTGGATTGAAAATGTGCCCATATTCTGCAACATTCATGCAGCCTTGTGAAGAGACTCCTGGAGGATAGAAAACCTGCTGCTATTTATAGGTGAAGTGGGTGCTGAGGATTGCTGTGTCAGATTCTCTCTGTTTGTCACTCTGCCTCACTCAGTGTGTGTTGCGCTTCCCTTCTGTTTATACAAAGTGAACGCGAGGCCCCAGAGATGAAAGGGAATTTCATCTGAATTCAAGCGCAAAGCATCAAAGCAAAGGCGAGCTCAGTTTAATCCTGTTCTCTGTGGTTATCGCGGCCTCTCAAGCTCCACAAATTAAAAATGCACTTTTAATCTGCGGTTGCACGTCGCTTCTGCGTTGTCTGCTGGGCGGCTGACACGCTGTAGAAGCTGCAGGTAGAGCTTGTTCACGCCTCTCTTAAGCCTGTTTGTCACCTCTTCTTCCTTGTCAGCGGGCACTGAGACGACCCAGAGATGCTGATGTCCGGGACGCTCCGCCGCCTCCTCATAGCCGGGACCTGCCTCTGCGTCTGCGGAGCCCCTTTCCAGCCCACTCGGGTCGGATCCTGCGAAGGAGGACAGTGCGCCGGATCAGATGTGAAGTCTGCAGACGGAGACCATGTGATGCTGGATGTAGGTGCGGGAGGAGGTGGGGCTGGCCCACATGGACGACCGGAGGGGATAGGACCGGTGACGCAGGCTGGAAACGGGGGCAGCCTGGATGGAAGATCTGGGCCGAGCGAGGCTGGTGGAGAGGCATGGAGCCAGAGGAGCGAGGCGAAGAGCATCGACAGCACGCCTGAGATGGGAGAGAGGCAGGCGGAGGATCTACCTGCCGACAGAGAGCCTACAGGTGGGAGGAAGCCGGACATGGATACTCCTGGTAGATCTTCAGCCTTAACTACACCCCAGCTGGAGAACAACCAACAGAACGTTGGATTTTCTGACTCTCTCCAGGATCCAGAAGCAAACTTAGCATCTTCTCCAGAACCTCCAAACCCCTCCGCCTCCTTCTGGACCCACACCTCCCTCAGTCCCATCCCTCCCTTGGTGTTCGTCACCCCTCGGACCTCCACACCTTTGGCAATCTGGGGCCGCGATGGAGCTACGATGTCGTCCCTCCCGGACCCCTTTTTACCCGAAATCGGACCCAGAGAGGACGGACCAGAGAGCCTGTGGACCGAAGCAGCAAGACCAGGTGGAGGTAAGTCAGAAACATGCAGTTGAAGTCAGCATACGTGGATTTCTGCAACCTTAAGATCCACAGAGTGCCCTCAGATGGGTGTGAGGTTAGTGACAGTTCCTGCCACATGTTTTTCCAGCTCGCAGGATTTTGCGGGGTTTCATTAAGAAGTGAAGTGAAAACAACATATCTGGTGGCAGAGATTGCCTTTGATGATTGGCAAAGAAGGCGCCTGCTTTTCCACGCTCCACTTTGAACCCCAGCTGGGACCCGTGGCAGTCTAATTACTTTCTATTCCTGACTCCAGACTGAAAAAAAAGAGAGAGAGAACACATACAGAAAGACACAGCAGCAGCAGTAGCAGCAGCAGCAGCAGCTAGGAAAAGGCTGGTGTCAGGGTGCCTTATAGGAGTCTTTGGAGGATTGGAGCCTCCCTCCAGCCTCCTCTCCATCTTCACACTCCCCATCCTGAGTCAGGCAGGTTATTATTCAGTGAGTCAGGAGAGGGAAATGGATTAAAGGAGTCTGTCTGAGCCTCCATGTGGGGACACACACACATAAAACACTCAATTCTCAAAATGGTGTTATGTAAAATGATTGCAGCCTTTAGAAGTGTTTGAGATGCTTTGGACTAGAGGTGCTGCAGTCTTTTCCTCACTGCTCTGTGATCTTCACTCTAAGAAAGTGCAAGTTCTTCTAATGGGAAACTTTCTGCACCTGTTTCTGTCATAAATACTAAATAAGCTGCACAGAGTTGCAGTTTTTCATTCGGGCTGACAGCAGAATAAGAAAGCCTGTCATCGTTTATTGCCCTAGTTTTTCTCGCTCACAAACAAAATGAACTGTACAGAAGTTGTTGCAATACCACTGAAATGCCAAATGATTCAACGTTGTGTCACCTTACATAACTGCATTACTTCTAAGTAGAACGGCAGGGTGTTTGTTTTAATGTCAGCCGAAAAATTAAGTCTAGATTTACTAGATTAAAAATTCAGGCCCCACTGTAGGAACTCAAAACAAAAGTTCACATCTTTTCCTTTTTAAAATGCTTTTATGTCTCTTTAATACATCCCAGATATTTTCTACTGGA